>NW_010138824.1:0-44814 GCF_000699245.1 Pterocles gutturalis
CGTTTGTACCCCTGGGACTAGGGCGGGATAACCGGTTAGTTTCGGACTGAACTTGCTGGGAAACCGCTTGTCCTGAGCAACAGTTCCTCTGGCTTTCATAAAATCAATTGCGGAAGGGTGCTTAGTTGCTTCTCTTAACGAGCCCGGGCTGTCACACTTGGTACCTCTGGCACCTTCAGCGGAGGCTGGGACCAGCTGGAGTGCCAGGGCTCCTTTAGCAACAGAAATCAGCGCTTTATCGTGCAGCAGGTCCTTGTGGGACTGCTCCTTCTGGGAGCTCAGGTGGTGAAACGTGCTGCCCCAGCTCTAGGCCCTTTGCTTCCCGCAGGGGATCACGGGCTCCCCCGCTCGTAGGTGGGGACCTGCCCTGCTGGTGTTCCCTTCCACTTTGGCTCTGAAATGTCCCAGCAGCGATCCAACAGAATTAACGGTTTAGAAAGACTTTTTTGTTACTGAGCTCTAAAGTGTATCCAAAGAAAAGAAACAGATGCATAGAGTCAGCAGCAAGAGAGAGCTGCAGGAAGGTGTGAGGGCCTGGCGTCTCCAGAGGAGGTGCTGCTTTTTGCCCTCCCAAATGGCAGAGTCCTATACTAGCTGACTCATTAAATCAGAGAAAATGGATAAAATGTCAGCTGGAATATACAGGAAAGTAGTCTCTACTAACATGCATAAATCGCAGCTTTTTCCGTCACTGAAATTTTAATTTGGGGGATAATGGCAAATTACATGGATGGGAAGCGGAGGTTAGGGGAAGGAGCATTTCTCATGGTAAAGCTCAAGGACTTGGCAACCAAACTTCAGCTTGGCAGATAGCTACATTATCTCACACACATGTCACTAGACACCACCACTGTAGCATTTTCATTATTTTATCCTGATTCTTTTGTGGTTCTGGCATGAGAAAGAAATATCTATTGAAATATTACTACATCATCACTACCCTGTTCATTCCACCCATTTGCTGCATTTTGTCTTAAGGTAGACTCAAACATACCAAGGCAAAAGCTGTATCTTTCTAGCTATTCCTTGTAATGCCCTGTAGCATGGGTATCCTAGTCCTACCTGGGTTCTAGATAATTACCAATCTTGCATTTTGGTATGCTTGCCTTTTTACTGGGCTGTTACTATTTGCTTTGCTGGTCACCTTCTCTTACAGTGTTCTTCCTCCAGACTCTGAGGGAAGTTTTTTGTGAGCAGATGCTATTCCCAAAGGACAGGCAGAGGGGAGTGTTACGCAGACGAGGAGGAAAGTGAGGTTACTTTCCAGTGGCTGTGGTTCCTGGATTTGGCTTCTTGCAGATATATACATTTACAGTGTGGAGGTTTGCACAACAAACACTTGAGCCAGACTTGTTTTTACTGAAGCAATATCCAGAGGGGGCACACATGCTCTACCTTCCCTCCAACCCCATACATAATCACAAAATAGCAGTGTACTGTGGTGAGGCTCAACAACAGAAGTACCAAAAAAATAGACTTGGAGAAGAAGAAAGGAAGGAAAATAGGTTGCAACTGTGCATATGGATATTACAGCTTAGAAAACTGCATTTGAAATAGTGTGGCCAGCAGGACTAGGGAAGTGATTGTACCCCTGTACTCGGCACTGGTGAGGCCGCACCTTGAATACTGTGTTCAGTTTTGGGCCCCTCACCACAAGAAGGACATTGAGGTGCTGGAGCAGGCCCAGAGAAGGGCAACAAAGCTGGTGAACAGTCTGGAGCACAGGTCTGAGGGAGCTGGAGTTGTTTAGTCCAGAGAAGAGGAGGTTGAGAGGAGACCTTATCACTCTCTTTCAGGTAGTTTTAGTGAGGTGAGTGCTGACAAGTGATAGGACAAGAGCAAATGGCCTCAAGTTGCGTTGGGGAGGTTTAGGCTAGATATTAGGAAAAATTTCTTCACTGAAACAGTGATCAGGCATTGGAACAGGCTGGCCAGGGAAGGGGTGAAGTCACCATCCCTGGAGGTGCTGAAGAAACGTGTAGATGTGGTGCTTAGGGACATGGTTTAGTGAGTTAGGTGGTGTTGGGTTGACAGTTGGACTTGATGATCCTTGAGGTCTTTTCCAACCTTAATGATTCTATGATTCTATGATTTACCAGTAGTAATTTTTCTTATCTTTTGAGAAACAGTCCATAAGTGCTGGGTGATTCCAATACTTCTCTCCATCATACACTTGCTGGGGATGTGGGTCTCAGGGTCTTGTTAAGAAAAGAAAAACCATTGTATTAAATATGTTATTGTTACATGGTGTCTTGGCAATCACAGAGACAGGTTTGAAAGAGTGGTGCCGCAGACATGAAGCTCCCAGCAGACACCTGCGATAGTAACTGATATTAACTGAGCTCTAGTGCAGTACAGCCCACTCACCCCAAGGAACCAGCCAGGACAACTCATAGGTCATAACACACCACGAAAAAAATAGTCTTCTTGATATTTAGTGTCCAAAGATGACTCAAACACAGAGGTTTTAGACCACACAGAGGTGCTAAAGCAAGCCAGTGTTCATTTCTTAATTTGGATGGAATTCTGACACAACCGCTGGAGGAATTTTGGGATGAACCCAAAGAGCCATCCTAGTCAGGAATGAGGCTGTATAGCTGGCAGAAGTCTCTCTGCATCTCTGCTAGGTGGGAGAATTGGCCATGAAGAAGGATACGTGCAACAGGAGACAAGGACTCAAATGGCTGTCTCAGGAAGTGTGTGAGGACCAAGTTCAGATCCTGTGGAAATGAGAGGTCTCTGACCAGAAGAATTGCCACCAATATGCCATAGTCTGTTCTGCACTGGCCTTGGGCCTTTTCTAAAACCAAACTTCATTGAAGTTTTTTTCTTTTTTTTTTTTTCTTTTTTTTTTTTTTTTTTCTTCTTGTCAGAAATCAATCAGAAACAGCAGTGTTTCTCTTCCAGAGCTGGTTTGTTCTGGATTCTCTCTTACACCCATTTCTTATCCTCTGATGAGCAGAGCTGAGTTTCTTTTTCTCCTGAGAGACCTCAGCCAAACAAGGTAAGACTTGGTAGTGGTGACTTTCACTGCTTCAGTTTAGTCACACATTCTGGTGTCATAAATTTTTGCCCATCTGAAGTGAAAAGCACTAAAACATTGCCCCTAACTCTGGATCCACATTTGACCCATCCCTACATACTGCTCTTCACCTGAGGATGCAAGGGCTGGTTAGTTTGCATCAGAAAAAATGTACCTTGTTCAAGGTGTCATCATAAACATTCAGAAAGGTTCACTTGGATTAAGTTACCTAGTTAAGCAGAGCGAACTTTTGTTCTGGAGTGGATTTACCAGGTCAAGAAAAGCAGAGTCAGCGGGAAAAGACAATGGTTCCTCCAAAGAGATGGTCTGACTTCTTTTTTAGGAGATGTGTCAAGGTGCCCAGAGAGCTACGCTATGCCTCTTCACACTAAGTAAGGGTGGAAGAAAGAAGATAGCTGGTTGATGAAGAAGCAATGTTGAAGCATCTGGTGCCAGGAGGATTTCCAGTAACTATTTGAAAACTTGAAGAGCTCCAGTGTCCAAGGCTTTGCAGGGACCTTGATATACCTTGAATCATGAAACTGTCAGAGACACTGTAAACATTTCTAATATGACAGCTGGAAGGTACTACAAGGCCATTAAAATGTTCATACTGCAAATCATACAGGCTGTAAGTAAGAAGACAGAGGGAATTTTATGTGTTTTGAGAGAAGATGTGCTGTAGGTCCAGCTGGCCCCTTCAGTTGAGAAGAGGGGAATGGGACTGATACACTAGCATAGCATCTCACTTATAAAAAAAAAAGTTTCCTCCAATGAGCTGCAAAATATTATTGTTGCAGTCACAGAGATGCTGAACAGCTAAAAGCAAAGTCACAATATTAAGAAATCCTCTAACTTAGGAAAGAAAGGAGTATTTAAGAGTGGATTTTAAACACTAAGGGCAGTGATAAAAGTCCTCTAGGTTACCTTTTGATACTCTATTTGCATTCCCTGTGTGTTTCTGTGAAATACAGAGCATGAATAGTAGGAGGAAACCAAAGGAAGATCAGATCTCAGTAGGGCAGCATCCTGTCAAGGGAGACACAGACCCTGTTTGCACACAGCAGCATAGCCTGGAGGAAAGAACTCTTGAACTGATAGCTAGGCATAAAGTTACGTTTTCAGGTAGTTGAAACAAGACTGCTTTGGTTTTCTTTCATCCATGATCTCCTTAAGGAGTTCTCTGGAAGAGCACCAACCTCCTCACTTTAAAAGATAAAATGTCCTTGCGCTAAGGCTTATTCTCCCAGATTTTACGTATTGCTTTTGGTACTCTTTGCTTAACTTTATGGAATAAACTAGGTCTGTCACTTATCTTTTAACTATGTCTAGTAATAAGTGTGATTTCAATGTGAACCAGATACACATTAAAGGCATTAAATCCTTATTGGAATACAGTGAATGGATTATCAGGGCAGAGAGGCGTGCTTACGGAGCATCTGCTTCCCCAAAATGTGTGCTGAGAGCTTGGGAGTGAGAATCCTGTCATCCCTGCAATGACTGCTGTCAGTTAGTGCTGGAACCAACATAAAGGAAGGGAAAGAAATATCGTCAGTGCCCTTGCAGCAAAGCTGGAGAAAAGATGGCTGGATATAGAGAATAGTCACGTTTGCCACATAGAGCCAATAGAGAAAAATAACTTTAAATGCATTGGTAGAAATCCAGAAGTAGAGAGTTTGGAGGAAAAGAGGTGTGCAGGAGGGGAAGAGCCAAGATACACATGAAGGCAGGACACAGTCAAGGACCTAGCAAGCCGTTCTTGGCCAGCTTACACAGAGAAAATGAAGGAAGTTGAAAAGAAGCGCAGAATGATACAACATGCTAAGGATTTACTAGGAAAGGAAAGTCAATAAACATATGGGTATGGGAAAAAAACAACTGGCAGCACTCCACGTGCTGGGTCTCTGCCAAGTTATGCGAGTTGTGCTCTGTAACGGTTGTTCTCACAGCAAGCGGGAAGCGGGGCCTGTGTCCGCTCCCCAGACGTCCCTTTGGCCTCCAGCTCCAGGCTTTCCCAACCAGAGGTCCACAGTGTCAACGTACACTTGGGCGAGTGCCAGGAGAAGTGGCACATGTGCATGTGGTGAGGCTACATCACGCCTCTGAGGGCAGATGGATGCATCAAAACACCTGAACGCTCTCACCCCTCCAGGACCATGGGAGCAATGGGCCACATTAGGGCCAGTACTTGTCTCCATTGGAACATCTTTATTTCCTCCATGTCTAAGTATATTGTTCAGTACTGGCTGCTTCAAACAGTCATAATTCCAGGAGAGGACTCCAACTTCTTACACAAGCCACTGGGCTGGTAGAGCAGAGGGGATGATAAGCTCTAGGAAGGTAGCCGGGCAGTAGGCTTGTACTGGGTATGGCAGCCTCCCAGCCTGCAAAGATGTGTGCACAGGTTCTCAGACATAATTTACCTTGTAGTCTTAACATCTTCATAGCAAAGCTTAGAGATAGTCAGCCCACACGCCTACTCTGGAACAACATTTTCCTTGAAACATTCATTAGACAAAATGAAAGCCACTGCAGAAGCATTCATTAAAATATAAGGCTCTGTTGACATGGAAAAATTTGGCTGATACTGCTGCACCCCTAGAAATATCCCTGTATAAGCCACAATGCAGATTTAAAAAAAATAATTATTATTTCTGAGTCATTTAACTGTTACTGTTACTTTCTAAGTAGTCAAACTGAGACATACAATGATCTTTTTTACGTTACACAAGATGCCTCTGCTACCAATTCCATCAGTAGACGTACATCAAGCACATCTGACAGTGCTTTTGCCTCAGGACAAAACCTGCTCCTCTAGGTGAGCCCTAGTATGGAGCAGTGGTGGTTCAGATGTTGCTGCCTGTTTCTGCCCTGCAGAGGAGAAAACACAGCAGTGTGCAAGACTGTCCTAAACCTTAATTAGTTCAGTGAACATGTGCCAAAGCCCTCAGCCTCTACCTGTTAAGATTGTCCAGAAAACCTCAAAAAATGTGAACTGAATGCAGCAAAAGCATAGATGAGTTTACAGAGATCCCAGAGGAATAGTGTTCACAATTATATCTGAACTTCCTTATTTTTTCTCAGTGAACAGTTAACTCAGATGCCCAGAAATAACACTTTTAAATTGTTCCAGTACCACTGGTTGGGAAAGGAGGCAGATCATCCCAGTTTGTTTCATGTGAAGCTTGCTTTTTTTCCAGATACTGGTGAGGCAGGCAAGGGGCCCAACATCTCTTACAAAATCCTGGCACACGTAGGGTTCCCTATGAGCTGTTTTTCAAACTCTGCTCCTGGACAGCTGAGCTTGCAGAGCGCAAAGGCACCTGGACAGAGCCACAGTTCTGGTGTGGACAGTCACCCAGTCTGGTGCGAGTGAGTCTCCCATGACTCACATGCAGACCATACTTGAAAGGTTGTTACCACCTTTTGCCTCCTAGACCAACCTGTTTCATAATAATCTGGTACATTATGAAGAAAGGACTTGACTCCAAATCCACTAAAACATACAAGACAGAAAACATTGCAAATTAATTTAAAAAGTTTAAAAAATGCTTGAATAAAAAATATTTTTCAAAGCCTGGTTTTTACACTCATGCCAAAGTTAATCTGTTCCCTCTATTTACTTCTAACTTCTCCTTGAGATACCCATTTGCAACCTCTTTCTACATACTTGCAGCAATGGTGTGTAATGAAGCAGGCTTCCAGATTTTGCGTCTTCATGCATCCAAACCGTCTGGCTATGATGCATTTGCAGATGTTTAATTTTAGGCAGCACAGAGCTCCATTCCTGGGTCTTACATGCCCATTTTTTGACAAGGCTCAGAGAAAAGTTTTTGGGAACAGCCTCCGTGTCACTTCTTCACATGCACAGCAACCATACTGACAGCAGTGTATGGGGGAAAATAGCACCAGGACGATGTACCAGGGATGTAAAGTCCGGATCGCGTGTGGTTTCTGGGAGATGGTTCTTGGGAGAACCCCAGTCCTGCTGCTGTCTGAAGTACATTGAGAAATACCTAAAGAGGAGAAACAATGACAAAAACACTCACAGCAGCCATTTCCTAGGCTAGAAAACAATGGAATTTTTATTGAACAGAGATGGCTCATAAACACAATCAAAGGAGTTCCACCTGCTGTTCAGCAATATTCATTGCCATCTGATAATAACCTATGGGGGCAGCTGTATAAAATAGGATTAAAATACCAAATTGCTATACTCATTAATAACTTTGCCTTCCAAATACAGAACCATATGTTATTGAAAGTCTGAAAATAGACTACAATTGTTAGCATTTAAACCAAACCTTTATGATAACAAATATACAAAAAAGGCAGTCAATATATTAAACATTTAAATCAATAGCATACATTTCTCAGAGGTAAACACTGAGCAAACAAAGCCACCAATGATGTCCAGAAATCAGGTAAAAGTTTCAAGGTCAAGCTCAAAACACTGTAGCTTTCCTAAAGCCATAGTGGTGTTACACTTTTATCTAGCCCCTAAATTGAAAACTATCTAGCACGAACGTTTGAAAATATAATATTGGCTACTCGGCAGGAAATTGGAATTTTCTTAAGTCGTCATTGTATTGATATTGAAGCACCTGCAGAGACAGAGGGCAGTAGGAGTTAAGCACTTTGTTTTGCAAGGTTGGGATTTTAGCTCTGTTCCAGATGAGAGCAAGAGCGTCCTCGTACCAAACACAAATTCCAGCACTGACAAAAGAGAAGTATTGGCCTGACAAACTGCATGAAGAATCAGCCTTGCAACTTGTGTTAAAAAGAATGGGACTTGCATACCTGCCTATTGACTGATAAAGCCTATGCTATTTCTACTGCACAGAAGTCTCCTTCAGTAGTTGATCTAATGCCTGAGTTTGAAAGCCTGGGATACATACATACGCTCAAAAATAATGTGACAAATTGACTATCAATAAAAACATGTTTTAATGACAACAACTAATAAAAGTTCATCTTGCAATTGCTCACAACATAAATGTACAATTTGCACAAAACATGGCTCTTCAACATGAATATTTTGCAAGCTACTATATATATATATAATGTATAATTTCTTCTCTTAAAGAATTATATGCCAGAGTGCATGCAAAGAATTTCAAAGCAGTAACACAACAGGAGCAATCACTCATTTACAGGTTACTGAAACCATTCAATACAGAAACACTGGGATATTAGATAACAGACAGACAGATAGGTAGATGTATATACACACCGCTTTTCGTGGACCTTCCCATGTTACACCAGAAGTGTGGGTTCCTTATAAGCTCAGACCCCTGTGAAAGAAAGACTGATTCAAATAGGGCTCTGAATGTTTTCCACACTCTTTGACCATAAATCACTTCTGTTGGAGATGACAGTGACGGAGGCACTTGTCCTTTAGCCAGGAGTGGAGGCAAGCAATCTTCTCCATAGCCAACATCTGTTCCAATTCCTGCTCCTTCATTTCTAAGCAGTGGGCTGTGAGCATCTATCCATCCTGTGTTTTGGCTGGTCCCAAGCAGTCTCCTGCAGCCTTTACAGTTGGAAACCCAAGACTGGATCTCCTAAACAGCAGTATACAGCACTGCCACTGTTCTAGTCAGGTATGTACAAGGAATGACACGTATTCTCTGGTTTAAAATTTACATAGAGTATATACAAATAAAGCTATTCTATCAAGGTGCAATTTATTATTCTCTGGTGTGTTCCAATGAAGATTTCTTAAAAACCTTTATACAGACCCACCAGGAGAGTTTACACAAAGTTGACATTTTGTCATAGTTCATTATGTAGGCATCGTTCTGCAGACTCCATAATGAAAATTCCCGTTATTTTCCCTTGGAGTTCTGCCTATGCACAGGACTGGATGTGGCAGACTACAGTCATGTCTAATATAATTTCCTTGACTTCAATACATTTTTAACTGTGGTGAATTGGCATCATGTGGGTTTTTTTCCAGGAAGCCATAAATCTCTATGAAATGAGGCAGGACTTGTAGTTGGACATCAAGGAGTTTGCAGTTCATGTGCCCCATCCCGCTTCCTTTGCTTTTGATGGGACTGTGGTATGTGAAACTAGCACAGTTTGGCCCTAAGGACATGTTTGGAAGTCCTTGGCACTATTTTACACTAGCTGATGGCAGGCAATGCCCTCAAAAAAACTTCAAAAAAAAAAGACCAAATGGTATTTACTAAACAGTAAACATCAGACTGATCCACTAAACAGATGGATATGGAATGCAACTTGTCTCAAATTAGAATGGTTGATGTTTTCTTAGGCAGGTCTAAATTCATAAAAATCTTTCCTACCCCATGCAGGCCTTATTCTGCAGCATGTAAATATATGATGCTTCTAATAAAGTCACTGGAAATGCAAAGGCTGTGATCATCGAGCAGAAGGAAAGAAGCCTCCCATTTCTCTTCACCAAAAACCTCAAAATTGTACAAACTAACTCATGTAACGTAAGTACGTGGTTACGATCCCTGCTGAAGTAGGGCTGCTGTGTGCAACAACAGAAGGATTTGGCCTTCAGCCTTTACGGTTTACCAGCCACAACTGCACAGATGACTGGATGGGAAATTATATCTGCTAGTGCATTAAAAAAAACTATACAGCCTTGCAGTAACTCCCATTAAAGATTCCCACTGATTTCATGAAAGAGAGAGAGCAGGCTTTTTAACAAGTGCAGGTACTCCACCACAGGAGTTAAGTTTCTCAAAAATCTTTCTCTAATACCATTTTCCTCCATGTTGTAACTTGATTATAACAAGGCTTTCAGAGCAGAGGCTTTGCACATGTCCCCTCAAGGAAAGGGCAGTATTTCACACTAGAAACAAAGATCTGCTTAGTCTCTTTCTTTTTCAGAGTAATACAATAATAAAAAAAGCAACTTGCTGGTTTCACATGCTGTCCTGCATTTGTCCAGTGCTAACACAATGACAACTAGCAATGACAAATGAATCATAATCTCATTGGAGATTTTAAACAGATCAGTATCAGACAGAATGGGGTTTAAGATAACCTGAGGTGCACTCAGAGAAGACACTTTCAGAGCCTTCCCAATGTTTATGCTAAATACCTAAATAGGTGATAGAACACATACAGCTTTCTGATCTTGCTGACTACGTTATATTCAAAGGAAAATTATGTTCATTTTAAAAACAACAAGTAAAAAATAAAAAGAAAACACAAACACACATCTTAAAATAATGTTCAAGTTGTGGACACAGTAGACAAAAGCTGCCGCTTCAAATTATGGATGAGCTCCTCTATTTTTAATACATTCCCTTCTGCCTTATTTCAGAGTGCCCTCAGTTAGTGTCTTCAGTGGAATGGTTTGCTCTGGAACACTGACAGCACCAAACAGGCAATTTTCAAAAGCATCTAACAGACTTGAGGGACTGACACCTCCAAATGAGCATCTTTTTGAGGGAAAATATTTGGTTCCAGAACCATTTGTATTTCTTAGCGATACTCCTCCTCTGTTGAAAAACACCTGTCTCCTATTGTCTATACTCTGACCCTCTGCTATTTTAGAGGTTGAACATTCATCAATGGATAAGCAAAGAGGAAGAAAGTTTCACCTGTGTTAATTGTAGATGACCTCAAACATGCCTGTGAAGCCACAAACTAGTATTTAAGCTACGTCTGTGGGATGGAGGACAATCTGCCTGTGTTTGTTGACAATTACTGTTGGGTTGCATGATCTTTCATTTGCTTCTCCATAAAAAGGGAAGTGAAACCTTCTCATAAAACCCCAACAATGGATGACAGCAAACAAAACTACTCTGCTAGAAAAAATAACAAACCTAAATTCATATCATAACAAATGGAAAACAATCATAACCATTCCTGCGTTTATATTACACAAATTACGAGTCTGCCTAAAAACTGCAAAAAACCCACGATTAACTGGATGGTTCTGCATTGTTTTACGAACCATCTTATTTCTAGCACATCCTTTCCTCTTGTTTTCATTTTTCTTTTCTAGCTTTAAGTTCAAAGACATCTCAGGGTCAAGTGGGAGTGGATGTGAAAAGGGAGGAAGGAAGCAAAGAGTTATTCCACAGACAGTGGTAGCTCTGGGATTTCCCTGCTCAGCTCTTGTTTTCAGTGGTGAACATAAAGATATGAAATGAGCCCTTCAGTAGTGGATGGCAGAGGAAGGATCGCTTCCCCATTTAAAGATCGAGATTGTGCTTTCTAATTACAGATGCGCAGAGACTTCAAAGATGACATAGTATGAAAGAGAGATGGAAAACAGATCTAATCCACAGACTAGAAAAATCAATGGAAAGGCTTCCAGCAATTTTCATGGGGCAAATTTCATCATGCCTTCCTGTTTTGTTTGTGAATGATGCTGTACTAGAATCTTAACTTGCATTTTTCCTAGAACATTCATATATCCTTCATTTAACATGTAAATTACTTCTTGAACCATGTATCAAATATTTATAAATGCTAAACTAGGTACAAAGTGAAACCCATTTGGGAAAGTGGAGCGGAGGGAGGTTTAGCTGCACTAATGGCTATTGCATTAATGCTTAGCATCAAGGAAGGCTGACTGCCATTAACAAGAAATCTCATTACAAACATGATTTCACGCCTCATAACATATCCCGTAGATCTACTGTCTATCTCTCTTGAGCATACAAGCACACAATGATAACTATGGACACAAAATCCAAAGCATTTCATATGCTTAACCTTTTCTTCCCAATTAAAAAATCCAACCAACACAAAACAAAAAATCACAAAGAAGCAGAAAATGCACAGCTTGGATGATACATATAGAACGAAGTATTCTACAATGCCACTTCTGTCCTGAGTGACTTAAGATGCTCTCCAGAGTTCAACCTAATCACCAGCCTGCTCTGAGGATAACTGACACACAAATGGTATTACAACAAGCTTTCAGATGAGCGGGATTGAAGGACACTGTAGCAGCCCACCTGTTACGGGGCACGGGGGTGTGGGGGGTGGATGGGAGAATGTTTTATTTCCTGTGGTTTCTTTCTGCTGCTCTTCATTATATTATGATTCAAGAACACAGGATCCAGATCCTTCTGCTGTGTGGTAGTTGTCACAGTGAAGAAAGAGTGGGGGAAAAGAGCGTTGACCTTACCTTCGGGATGTAAACAGCAGAGATGCATTATCCAACCTTCCACATAATGCTGAAAAGATCAGTCAAATTAATTTCCTGCATTGCAGAGAGTGGTACTTACTTATCGTATGCACATGCACCTCCATTCCCCACTGCTATCGCACATGTGGCTCTACAGCAGCCACAGCACTCAGAAATATGGACAGCAAGCAACATACTGGTCAAACTGTACTGATGGGACTAAAATAGGTCAAGTTTTTCTAGTATTAATTGGAATTTAGCCAGGAACATGAGGTCAAAAGCTCTCACTTTCCTTTAGTCCTTGTATTCTTCAATGGATAAACATGAACACACAACTCAAGGAGGATGAACACACAACTCAAGGAGGACTGCACATTTTAGCACGTCTCCAAATGCCACAATTGGTCACTGGCTCAATAACTGCAAGCCAAAAATGACTTCCCAAGTTATTGAACTGACTGTCCCAAATTTGCCTATCAGTGGTCTACCCAGGCTTGAGCAGGTGAAGCAGAGTATTTGGTCAAGTGAATGCTTGGATGCTGGGGAAGCAGCTTTCACTCTAATGAGACTCCAGGGGCTTCCTGTGCTCCTTCCTACCTTCCGCCCCAGCGAGGCACAGCCAGCGCTGGGAGCCTTCAACCATGCTCAGGGAACAAACCTCAGCCCTTAGATGTGCCATGGGCTCTTTAAAAGCTATGCAGAGCAGAGAGAACCAGACTTTGGAACGGCTCATTTGGAAGCTCCTCACGCAGTAAGCTATGGGATAGTCAATTTATCCACTGCTGCAAAGGGAAAAGGGTAAGGCTGGACACTCTTGAACCTGTAGCTTGAACAAGTCAAGATGTTTTAAACCATGCTAATCCATCCCTGATAGAACACAGGAGGTGTTAAGGCTTTGACCTTAATTAATTAAAATGACCTCCTAACACAGTCTTTTTCTAAGGTGGCTGTCTTTTTTTTTTGTCTAAGCATCTCCATTTTCTAATGTGGCTTATTTTAAACCATGAATGTTTTCTGATTGGGTATCTCAGACAGTTTTTTTCCCTGTCTTTGTTTGCTTTAAAAAGGCAATAAGAAACAAGATTGCCTCTCACTGCGCTGGACAAAGCCGAGTAATGGAAGTTTTAATGAAAACACAGCAGCAGAGATGATGGGAAGTGGAAAGACCAAAGTTAACCACACACAAAGAGGTTAAGGCAAATTTGCTGTTGCAGCTGCAGCAGCGGAGATATTTATAAGGAGAAATAAAAGCTACCAACTGCTAGAGCTCCATGGCCATATCTGAGCAGGGGGACGGAGCAAACCCTCTGATGCTGAACAAGCGATGGGGGATGGGGCTGCTTCCTCCTCTCCTCCTGCCCTTTCTTCTGCTCTCCCCTCCCTTTTGACTGCATGGAGGCTCTGAGTTGGAGAACAAATGAAGCAGGAAACAGGGAACACTAGACCTCTGAAATCCAAGGCAAAGATCTGGGGTTAGACATTCAAATTGTTGTACCTAATCCTTTTCCCTTACTGAGGCCTCTTTGTCAGTGTGCCATTCAACACAGACAGAAACCTATGCCTGCTCTAAGCAGGTGCATTCAGAGTGTTGTCACCTCTGCAGGATAAAAAGAGCAAAGCTGTAAGCCCAAAGGAGGATGAAAACGACTCCCCAAAGAAAAAAGACACACACCAACGTTGCTGTTCTGGTACATCATGTACAATCGGGTGGACAGATTTAGCCAGCTAAACAGCATCGCTTACAAACCTCAAGATGGAGGTAGAATTTAACCTATCTAGCCAGCGCAACCTCGCTAGTAAGTTGCTGCTGTGTATCTCCTGGATGTTTCAGTGACAAGCAGTCCAAGCAAAGCCCAAAAATCATTGTCTACTGAGACTACACCAACTCGAGGAGAATGTGAGATACCACATTTGAAGCCTCTGCATGCACTTCCGATAAATACACACTAGGCCATCCATGGCTGTTCCATGCAAGAAGCCTTGAACCAAGCTAAGAATGAGAATTTAATGGCAACAAAAAGAAATCGAATACCCCCCTCCTATCCACACTAAGCTTTCTTCCCCAGTTCTTAGGCTCACTCAAGGCAGCTGACAAATGCCCATTAGCTTCTGTGGGTTTCCAGATTTTCCTTCTGCGTTGGGCATAGCATTCGTAATGTTTTCAGTAGCGGTCTCACTGAACTCACGGATCATTGACTCACAGCTGAAGACTCAGCTTCGCTATTTTTTTGCTCTTGGAGGCTCGTTATAAATGGTAGGTCAGGTGCAATTCTACTGAAATATGATCATCTGGTCAGAGCGGGCAGCCTCAGTTTTCACCCCCTGAAGATAACAGGCCGTACCTCAGGATAAATAACAAGTTAAAAAATAACAAAACATTAATTTTGTTATAAATGTATGGAACATGTGACTGGAAGTGCTGTGAGTTAAGATATATAAATGTGCTTATAGGCAAACATCTAAAATTAGTGATGTTCTCATCTATGGGGTTTCAGTTATTATGTGAGTGCTATTTCAAGGCTACCTTCCTGCAAGCTAGTTTATTAAATATTAGGACAAATCCTAAGCAGCTTTTTAAATGCTTATATATTTCAGTATCTCTGGGCTAGGGAGATGAAAGCAACATCAGGCCCTTCATTTCTGTAAAGCACTTGCAGAGCCTCACGCAAAAGACACTTTGTCAAACAAACTAATTTCAAGTCTTTGACTTTAGATAATTCTCATTTATTAAAAAAAAAACAAAAACAAAACCAAAAAACAACAAACCAAACCATTCACTGACTTCAGAGGCAGCTTTAGTGAATGCAGGCTTCAGGATGTCATCTTTCAGCAGTATTTTTAAGACAGAGCCAGCTCTTGAGGGACACTGAAAACCTGCAAGCAACTTTGACAAGTTCTGCAGGTTCTCAGCTTCTAGGATTTAACCCATAGACAACAGTACTAGGAATGGTATTTTCTCTAGGATGGCCTGAGCCTTGCCTTGAGTATGGGGATGTGCGAACTTTAACAACAACTCTATTTTTCTTGAACATAAAAAAAACCAAAAACATTTAAACAGAGTCCTGCATACCAGAGTCCCACAGACCTAGTTACATTGCATGCTGTAACGAAACCCTCTTCTGGTTTTGGACAGGTATGGGGAGGAAAGAAGAGACGCCTTTTCTTTTTCCCCACCACACCTCCTCAGAGCAGTTTATTTCAGCACAAACTGAGGATTTCTCTTTTTCTTTTAATCTTCAAAGAGCAGCACATCACACTACGCTCTGAAACAAAACTAGAATTTCTGAAAACCCCCAGCACACCACACACTGCAGCCCATCCAAGGCTTTTCAATGTTTGGTATGAAGCCAATGGCCAGTGAATACAAGAAGTCTCAGTGTCAAAAGCAGCATGTGGAGGATTCAGCAAGCAGCTCGCCTTAGGGCCAACAGCAGCCTGGCTACTAAGCCTTCACACCTCTTTAAAGATGTTTCCTCTGACTTTAATAGACATTTGCACAAATCTACTCCGAAGCTGAGACCAAGCAAGCAATAGTATTAGCTGGGGAAAAAAGTCTTAGCCGTTACAAAGCTGGCCCTTTTCCAGAAAGGAGTGCATCTGCCCACCAGCTGGGTTTAGAGGACTGCAGGTATAAGGAATAGATCGGGGGGGGAATCTGAGAAACAAGTAGACAGTGCTGAAATTTGTCATGAAAAGAATACCAGCCTTCCTCTCTGATGTCCAAAACCTTTGTCCTCCTACATTCCCCATCCTTTTCTCTTCCCAGCTCTCAAGTCAATTACTGGAAAATTGCCCATTCAGGAGAACACATATATCCGTTCTGGGCTTGGGAAGGGATCCAGTAGGGCTCTAGATGAAAAAAACTGGGAAGTGTGGAAACCAGCAGCACATGAGGCAAAGTGGAAATGTGACGAAATTCTGGAAACTAAGGAAGGACCTTGTAGAGAGGCAGAAGGAAAGATCTGCAGTGAGGCAGGGGCAGGATGCCTGGAAGTCCTCAAATATTGCAGCAGTGGATTAGTATAAAAAAGACAGAAGGAACCAAAACAGCCCCCCAGAAAAAGAAAAAAATAAAAAAAAGAAAAATCAACAAGCTTTCCTAAGGATTTTGTATTTTTTTCCATTTCACCTGTACGGATAATATCGGAGGCAATATTTTCCCTTAAAATTTGTAATTTATTGCAAGTCATACAAAGACTAAAGAAGCAGAAGGCTTTTTATTTTCTAAAATGATAATACCATCTCTCTAAAAAATGCTAATAAAATGCTCTGCTGGAAAGAGCCGTATCTGATAGGGATGATATTCGTGGGCACACCCTGAAACTCACACTGCTTTTTAGATTAACTTGACAACAGAGCCCTTCTGCCCCAGCCCCAGATTAATGGAATGAAGAAGCCATGCATGAAGCCATGTATAATAAAACCTGAAGATTATGAAGCAGACTAGAAGACAGGATCAGAATTTGGAATTGATCTTGATGAAGTGGGGAAATTGCCCCAATTAAAGCAGAACAAATTTAATAAAGACAAGCTGAAAGTGTTATACTTTGGAAGGTGTAGTAAACAAATACACAAATAAAAGTGGGAACTCCTGGGAAAGCAGCAATGAATCACCCAGAAATTATAACAGAAGACAGACTAAATCACAGTCAGCCATGGGATGTTCTTGTAGAAAATATTCCGGGATATATTTTCTGATAAGCTGTACATAAACCGCAGAAGATAGTTACTCTGCTTTGGTTGTTACTGCATACAACCCCTGCTGGAGTTGTGCATTTTTAGGGAAACTGAAAAGTCATGAGGTAAATGGCAACAAGAATCAGAGACCTAGAAAATACTAGCAAAGGAACTAGGAAAGATATATACTAGTGAGGAAAGTAGGATAGATCCTCTCATACATAGAATAATCTTGTAGGAAGATCTTGTCAGATCATCTGTTCTTCCTGTCAATCAGGGCTTGAAGGAAAAGTGGCTCAGTCTGCAGTAAAATTCCAAACAGTCTCTTAGGAAAACCTTCCGTATGAAGATAGTGAAGATCATGGATCCCCATCACTGGATGTTTCAAGTGCTTGCAAGCTGCACATTGTCTGGCATGGTTCAGCTAGACCTCACCCAGCCTCACCGCAGGAGAGGTGGACTAAAATCGCAGTTTTCAAACTCTGGTCTGTGGATCCACATAGGTCGGCTGACTACTTCCAGGAGAAATGAATGCCAGGGTTACACAGGGGCTGACTCTTCTGCTGGCAAAACTGATGGGGGTCACAGGGCAAAAAAGAATTGAAAATAATGATTTTTTTTTTTTAAGGTTCCTTTCAGTTATACATCTATGGCTTTGGGATTAACAGTGTTTTGAAGGGCTAAAGTTATTCCCCTATAAATCAATAGCTGCAATCCCTTCCTGTAACAGCTTTGAACATAGGTTCTTGGGGCTTGTTTCCTCCTACCATTTGCTAGAGACTGGTGAAGCAGATCTCACAGCAGCAGTGGGTGCCATGCTTTCTGTCATGCTCAGCCATCCAGATTCACAAGCCCTTGAAGGAGCAACAGGACAGATGAATAGGGGGCCGACACAGTTCTGCTGGCAGACTTGCACAGTGTGTGTTTGGAGGCAGCTGCACTCTGTCGCTAGAGCCTTTGGCTCGCGTTTACCATTGAGTGCCCAATCACGGTGACCACTCAGTTCACATACAGCCACCTAAGGACATATTAAGCCCTCTATCTCTGAAAGAAAATCAGTAAAGGTTACCACAGATACTCTCAACTCAGAAGAATGACTAGCACGGTTACCAGTGTTTCCTTCCTAATCGAGTCCCTGGCAGGTTCTTACAAATGCTCAAAAGACATCACCTTTCAGGGGTAGCCTGTGCACACAGGACTCTACATCCCCTTACCAAAGCACAGTTAGTATTTCACCTAGAAACAGGGGCACAACACTTGTGGCTATCATCATAGCATTAGACAACAGACTGCCTATCCACAGGTATACCTGTGAGCATGTTTCCCAGAAAAAGCTATTTTGCCTATGGATATATGTGTATGCAACTCCTGATGACTTCCTTGGATGCTCCACATGTACCTAAGGGAAGAATTTTAGTATCATGATTATTGCCTGAAAAGATTTGGTGTTTTAAACCATGAAGCTGCAGGGTGAGGTCTGCTCCTATCTAGTTATCACTGGCATGGAAGGATGGGTTTCCATGGATGAGGAGGCACACCAAATGACAACAAGCACCCCTGCATGTTGCTGTTGCATCAACCACAGTCTCACTTCCCTAAGATCGCAACATTCACGCAGAAGTTGCGATTACCTACATGTTCCAGACAACATCTTGTGTGAACATCTACTATGCAGAAAAACAATTCTAACTGACTGACCTGCTGTGTCTTTTCAACATTAGTGGCAATTCCAACATTTTTATAATCTGTTGCAGAAACTGTAGAGGCTTTAAAAGACCAAGCACACAGGAGGATTTACACCTCAGAGTCATAAACCAGCTTCCTACTGTGCCGATAACTAAAGCCAAAACTGTGTTCTCTGAGCATGCCAAAAGCTGTCAACATGGAAGAGCACCCGACTTAGATACTTCAACAAAAGAACAAGAGGTTAACATGCACCATCAAAATAAAACTTCTAAAGTCTTTGAACTGGGCACAGTTTCTGAATGGCATGCTAGAAAGTAAATATATTAAGGTCCCTTTGCCGTGGAGAAGGCAACATCTTCACCTACTTCTTGCTGTGGTTTTCAGAGACACAGCATTAGGAATGTTGTGGCATGTAGCAGATTTGTCTTGCTAACAATACACTGCAAAATAAATGAAGCTTTGACATCAAATCACACCCCTCATCCCACCCCGCCCAAATCCTGCATTGTAGATAACCTATACATTCTCAGGATACAGTGAGAAATCATTCTATGGTACATATTTAATTACAATTTAAAAAAGTCTAACTCAGACACAATCTCTGGCCAGTAGCAAAGTATCAACACATTACTGAAGTAAAGATCTGTTATTATCCCTTCATTGTAACAAACAGAAATCAGCATCTCAGGAAGGGTCTCTGGGGGTATCATACCACAACCAATTGCACCAAATAAAAAAAGATGCTAATTTCACAAATGAAATTTGACAAGAAGTAACATTGCATTTGTCTTGGCAAAACAAAGCACGAAGGTAACATTTCACAGGTACAGTTAACATGCAAATGCATGTTGAGTTTGTCATTGTTTTTAACCCTAAATCACGAGTAGCATGCAGTTCTCCTGCCCCCCCAACTACTGTATTAGAGATAGTCTGGGTAATGTACCTCTTTGGTGTAACCACAGCCTGTTAGGCAAGATTATACCACCCTAGGAAAGAATACAAGCAAAACTTGATCATATGTATGTTTGCACAATGTACATTTTACCATTTAAAAAAACAAAACATGTTACATAGATTCTCAAACACAGCTCGGTCGAAAATGAAATTTTAAGCTTAAGAAATAGTTTTTAAACTACAAGGCCACCCCATTATTTTTTTTATGAACAATTTAATTTATAAAGTCCCCACCCCTAAAAATCTGCCAGTATATTTCCTCAGCTCTAACAGTCTTACCCACTCTCTAATACAGCTGATCTTTGCGTAACAGCAGTAACAGTTCTTACATTTCTCAAATGCACAAGATAATGGACTCCAGGATAGATATAGTTCTTAAACATGTAATGCTGGAACAAAACCGCCTTAAATGATTAATCGGTCAATTGGGGTGTTCCCCAGCACCACCGCTCAGGCAGGCTCTTCTGCTATTCACTGATGTGAGTTCTGGCTTTTGTTGGCATAGAGCTCCACAACCACACGTGGTGTGTGTATGTTCAGAATTGAGTACAGCAGCAATTCACTGGATATTCTTGTACCCCACTTGCCCAAAAACATGGAGGAGCTTTGTTTTCTGTATTCCCTCATCCAAACGGGGCTGCAGGCCCGGCGCAGAACCTTTGGCCAACACAGAACTATTTGGATGCAAAGTAGAACTTTTTAGTATTTTGGTTTTGTAGTCGTTTAAGCAACTGCAACAGGTTTAAGCAACTGCAACAGCAGACTTAAATTGCAGGGTCTTTATCAGGGGGTTACCGTCTTCCTCAGCTTTATACAATGGAGCCCTTTGAAGAAGACAAATGAATTGACTGAATCCTTGTGGCCAACGTCCTCTGTAAGTCCTGTAGTACATTTTGACCAGACGTTTCTCCGTTCTTATCATACAACAGCTGTTTGAAAGCTTCGTTTTCAATGAGGACCATCATGTTTTTCAGAAAGTAGCCTTCACAATAGGCAGATAGTTCTGTGACTCCGAGAAACTACAAGAAGTGACATGAGAAAAAGATAACCATTCTGATAAAACCTGCTCAACAAATACAGTGCCTAAGAGCTACACACAAACAAACACACAAACTAAGCCTTTCAGACAGGCATGGTAACACTTACAGATGTATATGCGGGAAGCGAAGGAGTTATCAAACAGTATTTTACACTGATGATTCTGGTCACAATTCCATGTTATAAGCCACTGCTGTTAAGGAAACAAACTTCAGGGATGAAGTTTTGCTCTCTTGGAAATTAGTGGGAGTTCACTAAACCCTTGATTTCATTCTAGAAGTTACTCTCTGAAACTACAGGTTTGGGACACCTGACTACAGACGAAGTTTTATGAAGCCACCCTTAACAAGGATGGGTCACATGACCTGTCATGCAAAGTTTCAAAGAATCTTTGGAGGAGAAATTGAGTTTGCAGGTGAGGCTGTCAGTATTCCCTTATGCTGAACCATGTCCGGGTAACCGTCAGAGATACTGTAACATGCAAGGAAACTGTGCGAGCAAAAATGTATGAGCACACCTTAAATGACGGATACAGGTCATTTGATGGGTGACTTGTACTGGTCATCACCGACTGGCTAGATCCCGTAGTTATACAAGAGCTACAGCCATGGTATTCCACTACAGGTGTAATTATAAGCCATGCGAGTGTAGAGAGCTGTGCCCAGCCCATCCTCCTGCCCAGGTAAGCTCCTGCTGGGTCTGAGCTCCAGTGAAGCAGGAACCTTTGGCTATGAGGTGCAGCCTGAAGGGCAAGAACTGCTGGGGCATTACATAGCTTCAGGTCCAGAGTAGAACAACTACACAGCAGTGTTGAACACCACCACCTTAACATCATCTTTGGAAGTAAGAATGGAAATAGCTAAAAAAATAAATTAAGCCCCCCCCCCAAAACCCCAAAACTAAACCAGAACAGATGAGGGCTAGGTAGGATCTGTCTACCCAAGGAAAATAAATGAATTTAACTTGATTTTGAACCATTCAAGCTTTCATCAAAATATGAGTGCATTATTTTGCACCTGGATGTGAGAGCATATGTGTGAATCTGTACCCTTCTCTGAAACACCATTTTTCCCTATTCATTATTTCAATATATTCATGACATTGAGGAAATAATGTACTTTTAAAATATTTTTCGGATTTGTTCTGAGGCCCAGATTGCAATCTATGCAAGTGCTGAGTGTTTCAGGCATGTATTTGAAACTCCGAATGATTTTCTTGTGAGTTTGGAGGCTTTAATGTAAAACACAATTGGTATGTAATCGTAACTAATCAATCACCATTATAAATCCAATTCGCCCAGTTACTTAATTCTTTCTGGAAGTAAAGAACAATGACAAAAGCTTTGAAAAATGAAACCCTTAAAGTGATACTAATCAAATGACTGCCTTTGTAGATGCTGCAATTTTAAGAATGGAAAGCCCATAGGGATGCCACAGATTATTTTAATACTCTCAGTTCATCTTTTAAATTGTAAATGTGACCAAATCCACATTGTCTCACCTTCCTACCAGTACTTCGGGCTCAGTTTCTTGCTCCTACAGCTCCTTTCACACAGCTCACCATCCTGCTAAACACTTTTCTACAACATAGGCCCCACCACAGATAGCTTTCCAAATCTGTGCTCACTTCATGCTATGCTTCCACCAAATCATATCTTTCTCTCAATCATGATGACAAAGACTGTGCTCCTTGTGTCTCTGGGCCAACCTGCTCACACATCCCCATCTGGAAAAGCAGGTCTCAGCCTCACCTAAGTTCCTGCAGGTGCTGAGCTTGCAAAGTAGCAAGAACTAGAAATGGTACCTACACCAGGAGCAAGTTACTCAAAACCTTCTCCTAGCTGATGTGGTGGTTCCTGGCTTCAGTGCCTGCTCACCTTATTCCCATCCTCATTGTGGTCTAACACAAGCTGCTTCTACACTTTAGAGAGCAACATGGAAAGGCAAGAGGGTTGGCTGGCAAGCTGTGCTCAAGCTGCCTGTGAGCTCCCCGGCTCATCAGGACCATCTGGCCTCTTCCGCCATATAACATTATCTCGTATTCACATAACAAACAAATTAAGTTACTGTGCAATGGGAGCACTCTGGGCAGAATGATCTATGCTCAGATTAATCATCTGCACATCACACGGGTCAGGAGCAAAAAGATGGAGTGTCTTCTCTGGTCTGCATACAGCATTACACAGAGGTATCTGAACTAGCTTTAAATGTGCTAGTTAAGGTCCTGGAAACCTTCTAGCTATAGCGGTATGAAACTTAGCCCTGGTAATTTAGTGGAAGCAGGGTAAATTAGCCCATGCAGAGCTCTAGGGTGATGTGGCTTAACTAATTCCAGAAGTCAAGATTTCATTCACAGCTAGCTTGGCTATCTCTGCAGTGCACCACCCACGTCAGTGCAAACATGACCCTGGCTGTAAAAGCCTCTCAAGTACACCATTTCCACTGATTCCACTGGGAGATGCAGGCACAAAAAGCTTGCAGGCGGGGGCCCTTGCAGGCAAGCAAGGACCTGGATTTAGCCACTGGAGTTGTTCAGTCCCAGCATCGGCAGTGTACAAGTTCTTTAGACAGGTCTAAAGCTCAGTGTAAGAACTTTCTTCAATCAGAATGTAAATAACAGCCACATTTCACAATTCAAAGAAAACATGTGATTTTAAACCAAAATTATTCATTTTACTTTTACTAACAGTAATGCATATTGAGCAGTTCCTACATGAGCTAGAAGATAAATCAAATATTTTTCAAAAGATTCCTGCATTGCTGATTTTTTTTTCCTATGACAATAAATGGACCTGCAGATACACCTCATTTCTTATTCATTTTATAGGTGGAATCTTATGCTATTTCAAACAGTGATTACACGTTATCTGTACATCAAGACCTAACAGTAATACTCTCTGTAGGAAATACCTGATGATAGGAATGGAGGTCAGATCTGCAAGGGTTTGGAGCAATCTGTAGGATTACTGTGTTCAATCAAACCTCTGTGTCACGCTGCACCATTTTATCTTTTGTATAGACCATGTAAGCTATAAAAAAAAATCACCTAAAGAATGTTTTAAAAATATTTCATTGTAACTATCTGTGTATCATTTCCATCTTCCAGGTGAAAGTCTAACTACTAAGCATACAAGAACTAAGCACACTGAAACTAGTCAATGTGGCAACCATTTCCATTAATGGGGGAAAATAGGTTTTCTAGATAAAAAATTGCCCTGCTTTTATGCGTAATGACTTAGGCCCCCTCAAAAGCTAAGTAAATAATTTGATTCCAATAAGAAGCTGTGAATATCTCCTCTCCAAGACATAAAATTCCCATTACCATCCTTGCATGGCTCTGAGATGTTGCACTTTGACAACCTGGTGTTTTTGCATATTGACAAGCTGTCACTAACACTGAGCATATCACCCCAGTGGGCTTCAGGCAGGAAGAAACAATAAATTGCAATGGGAAAATGCAGCTTGGAAGGTGAAAGAGAGGTGTCTTATTCACTTAGGTGATTCCTGTTGAATAACTCAGCAGTTTGGTTTGCCATGATAAGGGATAGGTCTGCCACACGGTGGTACACTCCAATTGAGTTTGAACTGCTTAGGGAAGCGGGTGAGAATTTGCCACCGATGCTCTTACGCTATATGATTTAGGACTGTCACTACACTAGGTACCTATTAGCCACTCAGTCCCAGTAAATGAATGACAAATGTTAAATACCTAACAGACGTACTAAGCATATGAAATACCTATGAAACACTACTTGTCATAAAACTGACCTAAGAGTATGGCGACAGACCCATAACATGCAAGCATATGCAGTTATTTTTACCTTGGCATGATTATAAATATCCACGCAGTTTTCTGTATTAATGCTTTTTGCGCAAATGATCTCACAGTGTCGTTGTAAAGCTTCAAGCTGGAAAAATTTAGCAGCAGAGAGAAGCTAAAAAAAAAAAAGGCAAGGAAAAAATAGTCAAAACTGCTGACCAATACAGAATCAGAGCTTGCTTCTTTACTGTTTCATTATATTTTTTTCCCTGCCCCTGCTTCAGTTAGCATGAAAATACTGACAAACAGTCAGAATGAGAAGGTTGCTTGGTTGCTTCAACCCTTTGCAGTCCTCTTTAGATCATGCCGTAGGAAGCTGTACACAGGGAGACCACCACAGGCGGCCCAGATCCATGTGCTGACTTTGGAATGGGGGGGGGATGATGATGATGTGAGAGAAAAAGGAAATGGCAGCTTGGAGAGTCTTTGGTCACTTTGCAAACATGACTCTGCAAGGAGGGATCTGCAATTACATTCCAGGATAAAAGGGTTCAGGTTCAAACATTCCCCAAGCTCTGGCTGAAACAGAGCACCTGGGCTGGACGTGGGGACATCAGCAGAAGGGCCAAGACCAAGAGTAAGAATAATTCAAATAAGATGATGATGACCACCCTGGGCAGTCTCAAAAATCTAGAAAGGCAATAAACCTCAAATCTGTCACCTCAGCAGGCTCAAGGAAATGGAGTCAGATCTCCGTGTGCTCCTTGCTCTAGCTCATGACCAACAGTAAGGTCGTGTGTAGGCCACAGATGCTGAAACACTGTCTGGCTCCATGTTACTCCAAGGAGTGGGTGCACAGCGGGATATGATTCAAAGGTGGGAACCAGCTTGATGCGAGCCACTGCCTAGTTAACACTCATATTAGTGTCATGTGTCACCTGCAGGGTGAAAGTGCCTTAAATTTTTAGTTCGTCAACTTGATTTCAGTAGTGCTAGGATGTCCTCTGTTGTCCCTTTCTCTCCTTTTACAGCTGGGAAAAGGAATTTCATTGTCTGTCTTTCCATGGTAGGTCATCATCTCTGGCTCTCTGCTCTGGCTTAGGGATCAGGTTGGTGTTCTTCATTGCTTGACACCTTGCTCTAATCCAGCCAGGTCTCTTATGCCAAACTGTTGAGGTGTTTAGGCATTTATACGGCGCTTATCATTTACAAGTGCATGAGAAAAAGCTATCCCATGAATCCCAAAAGGGCTCTCATGCTGCTAGGTAGGAGCGCTGGGGAACAAAACCCTGAAACTTCTATGACATTATTCTGACTTCTCCTATGCAGTCTGCTCATGCTCTGCTTTAATCCCATAAATAAATCCAAGTGCTGGAAATCTGCAGTGCTGATGTGATAGCAGCCAGCTGGCCCCAATTATGAACTGCAGCAAAGATTTCTGTGGAGTATTTCTGGTGCTTCTTGTTATCATATTTGTAATAAGGCAAGTTGCTAAATGCAGTTTTGAAAGACAAAGCCAAATCCTATTCCAGCTGCCTCTGTGGCTCAAGCAGTCATGTGCTGGTTTGTAATTACTTTAAACTGTGAGGAACCATGGCCAGATCTGTTATCAACAGATCAATCAATCAGTCATACATTCTTGAGTCACAGAAGTTTTGAGATGTTACAAAAGTAGAGCAAGCAGCCAGCTGAACTGCAGCACAAGCATTTTAACAGCCTAGGTGCTAACACACACACACCACTATAAAGCCGTTGCACTGCCTAGTCTAAGACTAATTTCAGAAAGAGTTAGAAATTCAGGAGCTTCTTTCAAAACTATGAGTGAAACAGAGAATCAGTGACCTTTTCCTATAAAGCTCAGAAAATTAGTTAAAAATCCATCGCCTGCACTGGAGAGGGGTAACTTCAGTCCTGACCAGTTCCACCCTGCTGGCTGCCAGCAGAGTTGGTACTGATGGCCCTGTACCCATCAGAATTGATCCACCCTGGCCACTTTTACCCCAGAGAAGAGTTGCTCCCAGTTTCTGGTTAGCAGTACTTTGGTAAAAGTCAAGCCTCACCTGGATGCCCCGGACAGTAGTGTCACGGGGACAGTAACTAATGCAGGCAACAATAAAACATCATGGTGGCAGACTGTAATCTGTTGTGCACTGATGATTACCAGCTGTTTAAGTAGCTCTGGTTTTAGTATTCACTGTCCTGTATTCTTTTTGGCTGCCGTAATTTAATGATTGTCAACAGGAAAACTCCTTGAATGACTATCAAGAATTTGCTTGAATAGCTCTTAGTTCTATACAGTTGGAGTCATTAGGCTGATCACAGCTGGTAATGACAGCACACAGTACTGGGAAGAGGATTAGTTAACATCCATACAGGTTGTGGATGTGTGGCTATGCTGAAGGCTCAGGCAGCTCCAGCTGGCTTAGTTTGGCTTTCAAAAATGGGCACAATCGCACTGGATGTTTTACATCCAGTGAGAAAGAAGCATGGAAGTCTCTATATCTCAGGAAGCAGTTTAAGGTTTTATTGAGAAAATTTAACAGTCACATGCTGGAAATTGAACTGAACTGTTTGTCTCAGCTGAAACCAGGACACTCCAGTGGGATTTCTCCCATGGTTAAAGTCAAGTATATGCCCAAGAATCCTCCTGAGTGAGGAACCAAACTGGATGCTTTTACGCTGCTGAGATAGGTCTGGACATGTAAGCCTGAGCTAATAAACCAAAAGTAAGAGTGTGGCAGAGAGAAGCTGACTGACCCAGCTGGAGCAGAGCACCTCACCTATGATGCTGAGAGAGAGAGAGAGAAGATGGTATGCTATGCTGCCAGGAGTGGCTTCCATATTTTGGTAACACCAGCTTTGCATTCCTTGAAAGAGCATCTAACTAGATATTTTTGTTTCAGATATGTTTTTTGCTTGATGATCATCATTTTTCAACTTTTTATTCTCTAACAGTCAACTTCATATTGGTAAAAGTTACCATAATGGGCAACAAGCAGAAAAGGAGACTGTCTCCCTCAGGACTGCACATTCTGGGCACTCTGGGTGAGGCACTGCTGGCTCTTAAAGGAGTGCTCATGTCTTGCCCAATGGCTGCATGCCCTTGGGTGAATGGTACACAAATCACTTAGCATTGCTCCCACTGCAATTAAGATAAATGTCTCTTACCTCCATAATTTCATTATTTTTAATCAGGAGTGACTCTGCACCTCCATAATAAAGATACTGCATAACCAGCTGTAATAAAACAAAAGGAGTGTTTATAAAAAGCAATCCAAGATATCAGGGAACAGGGTGTGAAGTAAAGACTGCAGGCAATGCCTGAGGCTCTCTAACACCACCAAGGAGTTGTAGATAAAACCAGCCCAAACCTCCTGATTTCAAGATATAACTGGTTACTCTCTCTCTCTCTGCACAGGTCAATGTATCCTTCTTACAGGTAATCCAACGTCTCAACCCTCACCAGCCACATTGTTCGGACTTTCTAGTGAGCTCCAAACAGTTTGCAGGAAGCTGATTAATTCATTCTGAATTTTCAAGGTATTTCCCAGTATGATAAGTACATCACTGATTCAGGAAAATATAGCATATACAATGGTTATTCCCTTATTCCTTCCCTGGCAATGGCACCCCCACCTTCACCCAGCTCTGTGTGGGCATGCATGAATGATGAGAAAGAGTGGGGGAGGCTTTGCACTGTAATACGAGCCAGCTAAGATCCCTCTGCAGTGAGCTTCCAGCAAGCCTAAAGTTATTGTAGGCAGCTGGGAATTATCTGCAGTGGTAACAGTCGAGAGATGGAACTGTCTGAGCTCTGACTCAAATAAAAGGAAGCATACACATGTATACACTACAGATACAAGAAAGCAAGCTTGGTATTTTCATGGCAAAAACTTGATTGAACAATACTGCTACGGAAGAGAATGAACTGTGTCTCTTCCAAGCCTGGCCATTAAATACAGAAAGAGCTGACAAAAGAAAAAAGAACCAAGTGCTTCACCTTGACATGCACTGCTTTGTCTGCATACCCCGTGTAAGTGAAATGTATGCTGTTGTTATCTGGTTAGGCACGACATTTGCAATCAATAGCACTCTGCAGCTTAGTGTATGAATGGAGATGAAGCCTGTGCTCATGAAACCACTACTCTGAGCTACATGTTTATCAAATACATACTAATTTGGACAGGGCATATAAAATGTTCCTATTACATGTTCCATTCTAATTAAATGTGAGAACTGACTTTACCTGAAAGATGGGGTACTTCACATAGTTGATCTCAATACAAGTAGTATCAGATGAGGGCTTGCTAGACAGCAATGCTTTAAACCTAAATAAAAAGGAGCAAGATTGAAATACCAGCCCAATTATCTCTGTGAAAAAGTATGGCAAAGTGGAAGGACAGCATCAGCTCTTGCAAAAAGAATACACTGAAATGAACGGATCTGTCACTGAAAAGCATCAAGATTTAGACACTGACATAAAATAAAGTTCAAACCTAAAAGAGAGCTTCTTCCTTCTTGAGATTTCAAATTGAAATTTTGGAAAAATACATCTAATATCACAACAGAATAAAATGTACATAGAGAATTCACATACTGTAATGATGCATATTGCAAAACCAAAATAATTTTTTTTCTTTTTTTCTTGGATGCAACATGATCTCTTAGGAAGACTGGCAACATTTAAAGACTGCACACCTTCCTTTTTGAAGGAGATACATTTTGGCCTATGTCCGTTATGCTGCTTTAAAAAATGTTTTGGAATAAAATATTAAAACAACTACACTAAGGCTTTTAATGCTTCTATGCAGGCTCAATCTAATGGTGCAAGAAGAGGCAGGAGAGAAAACTGAATAGGTTGCTGTTCTCTGATCATCAAAACCTGAAATTCAGACCCAAGTTCCAGGAAAAAAAACACATTTAAGTTAATAATCGCAGATTTATGTGAGACATATACCTATGCAGCAATCTATTTCTCAAAACTAGATATTCCCATTTGATTAGAAGACGAAAAAGGGAAATGCCAGAAACATCTAGCCTTGTATTTCCTCTTTTTGATAATTCATCTGACCTTCTAGTGGTAGTGCAAAGCTTGGCTTATCTGTCAAGACCAGCATTTGCTGGATGGTAACCTTTTCCATATCACCACTGCATCTTGTTAATTAAAATATGGATAAAGATCCTTTGCTTTTACCAGCGCCAAACTCCACTACAAACACAATTTAGTAGGTTTAAAGCTAGAGTTTGGAACGTGTTTGTACTTCCACCAATTACGCTCTAAAACAAAATACCCATTCCTTAATCGAAGGCACAGTCAGAGACTGCAGTTGCTTTATGCAAATCTCTTTGTGCTGTGGGTTGGCAGTACGTCTAGCACCAATTCCCACATTGCTCAAACTACCCAAACTCGGTGGCTTGTCCTTGCCACATCTTGAAATAAGCCCTTATGGAGGGCCAGCTAATTTTGTTTAAAAGCACACCTTTATTTACAAAGCTGTGTACAAATAAGGTTTGTGAGCAACTTTAAGGTTGAGCTGAGCTGGGTAACCTAAATCCAGCCTTTTGAGCACAGGGAACAGAACATAAATCCTTTGTATACGGTATGATACATTTCATAGTTATTTAATTTGATTTTAGAAATATCAAATGGTGTCAATGAATTGTGTGATATTAGCTTTTTTTTTTCCTGGAGACTGCCTACACTGATGCAAGGCAGGATTTAGCCACTCACAGGATAAATTATTATTAAGAATCAAAATATTAAGACTCCTCTACGATTAAGAGCTGGATGCAGCAACAAGCTCCATGCAAATGTGCCTCAGTGGAAAGTAGTCAAGTGCATGGTCAGAAGCTTGGATCATTTACTTGGTGGGAATCTAGTGATGGGAGCACTTGTTAAACCATCTTGCAGATTGAACAGAAACAAGCTGTTGAGATCTTCTGCTTAGGAAAAACTTGAAGGTTGAGCCATTAGCCCTCAGAGAACCTTAACAGCAGAAACAAAAGCAGAAACACAAAATCAAATTCTATTTTTGTTGAAGACCAGAAATGTCTCTATATCTTACCTTGGTGATGCAGTAAATAGCAACACTCTGTGTGCATAAAACGGTCTACCTTCCACCAGAAATGTAACGTCTGACATCTCTTTATTGTTAAGAAAATGCGGATCTAGAACCACAAAAAGAAGGAAATAAAAGCCAATAACTTTAATTTGGAAGAGGTCATGAACATGCAGAATATCTTCTTGTTTTGACAACAGAAGACAATAGTGTAAAAGGATACTGGTTTTAATGAGTAAAGCCCATAAAGCTATTTTGGACAGCCTGAGAAAGAAGGCCCCCAGACAGCCATGTGGGGTTCAGACAAAGGGAATTCATAGCTTGGAAGTCCATGAGGACCTTTGCTGAGATGACAGCCAGCCGTCCCCACTGTGCGTAGCTGGCACAGCCTCCCAACTCTGCCACCCAAAGCAAACTGCAGGTCAACAGACGCCTGCACTTATTTATACCCTCCTGCACCGCTCTCCCTGTGCCAAGGGGAAGAAGGTCCTGGAAAATCACTGGGGTCTTCTCTCGGTCACTTTCAAACAACCTGGGCTCTGTCAGCAGGGCTGGGAGCGCTGTGTCGCCACGGCATCGCCCACAGCCAGCCACGGCGGTTTGAGATGTGGACAGACATTTGGCTCCAGGCCCTGGGCTCGGGTCCCAGCCTTATTAGCAACATAGACAAATCTTTGCAGGTTTACGGTCCCAGTCTAACGCACCTGATGATCCTCCTGATTTCAGCAGCAGTTTTAGGTCAGGCTAAGTTTGGGGCCCTTCCTTTTTCTAGTTCTGCCTTTCAAATAAAGGTTTTTCTCTGGCTTGTGGTCCCTGAAGTACCCGGCCAGCGACACAGAATAGCCACAGCTCTCCCTTGAGAACCAATGAGTTTCTTTAAGTCACACTTACCTAGGCGAGAGGTCTGCTTGCGCTTAATTTCAACAAGCTTTGGAATAGGGTAGGGTCCATAGCAATGAGTGAAAATGACAGAGAGCTGCTGGCTGATCACTTCATTCTAAGCAAAAGAAAAAAAATACATGCAACGTAAGCTTAGTACGCAAGGTAAGATCTGTATGCAAAGGAGATGTTATGTCCTTAAGTTGCCTGTTTTGAAGCTGAAGAATGTGATTGATGAAGCTTTATTAAAAGTCAGATCTTAGGATTATCAGTATTTGGTAGAAACTGCAATTCTCATTTACTTGATTGCTGCGTCTCCTGTAGGAAGTAAGTTAAAATTAAAAGTCCACTCCTTGGACTAGAGGTCTTTTTTTTCCCAACAAACTCCATAGCCCTTGTCCCCTCCATAGAAACAAAGCTCCTATAACAGCAATTTCATTTAATTTGCAAACTTACTGTACTGGAAAATAACTTTTTGTCACTCTTTAGAAAATGGTCATTGGTCATGTTTTAGAACCTGGAGCTACCAAACAGATACAGCTGCATAGCCTGCGTACATTTCTAAGCAGAACAGTCTCACAAACAGACGCTCCCTTGCAGAGTGACAGAAGCATCACAGTCTGTCACTGAATCTCCTCATTCAATCCCAAATGTTTCATTAATGTGCTCTTACACCACTGGCAATGGCCTGGGCACCACTGTCCTGAGGAAGCCACCAGAACTTCACAGAACCAGGTCTGGTCCCTGGCCCTACCCATTTTTACCCAGACTCTGGGGTCAAGGCACTGGCAGAAGGCTTTTCCAAGCACCTAAGCAACTTGAATACTCCTATGCCTAAACTGCAAGGATAGTGAAATGGATCTAGAGCTTAACCACTTAAGTCACAGCTGAAAGTAGGATTTAAAAGCTTTGGCAAATTTTATCCCTCTCTTTCCTGGTAATCAAAGCAGGTCTAGCCAAGGTCTATGGTACCATGTGGCTAATTCAGGACGACGTCTTTTAACTACCCTGTTGGTTGGTGGTTCCCTTCCACACCAGGAAACTGCAAAGAGGCGAGACACTTAGCTATGAGAGGGTCCAAGGACAAGGAAATAAGCAGGTATGGGAGAAATATAAAATATAAAAATCTGAGGAATGTAGATGTTATACTAAAAATATCTCCAGGCACATAGAGCAGAAATTGAAGCTTTCCTTTATCTGAGCACATTTCAGCTCAGTTCTAACAGTGCTGGCTCTTTAAATCCCACGAGGGACAAAGAGGAGTGACAGAGATGCTGTAATGAGTCCCTTACTGCATCTAATCAAATGGGGTGGGAAAGGGTAGAGCTGTGCCCTCACAGGCACATGCTGATGTCAAGGGAAATTACACATGCCCGCCCACGGCAGGAGTTGGCTCCTATTACTGCGTCAGATGTAGCATTAAAAGAAATGCTAAGATAAGAGAAATACTGATATTAAGAAACACCATTTAGCACAGCAGGGGAACTAGCCCTTGGTGAAGGGCTCACTGCTGTGGCTCTGAGACAAGGCGGATGTCCTGCACTGGAAGCATCTCTCTGTTCAGCATCTTCCAGCCAGAGATCTGCAAAACACTTCACAAAGGGAGTGAATCACAGGCCAAAGAGAAAAGGAAGATTTAAGGCCAGATTTAAAGAAGAAAGTGATTCAACCACCAGGAGGGCTGGTGGGGAGAGCTCTAGACAGATAGGGCAGAAAGAGCAATTACTTCTCTGCTTGGAAGGGCTGTGCCAAAGCGCCCCGGCCGACTGAGTCAGCCAGGGAGGAGTGCGTCTGGGGGGATGCTGATTACCAGCAGGGCAGCTCCGAGTTGGATCCAGCAGATGCTAAGAAGTCAGTAAATACAATGGAGGATGGGGATAATTCCACAGTTCAGAGCGGAGGGAAGCTTCTAGAGAGGAAAGACGCTCACCTCTATCCACAGTGAATAAAAGCAGAGTAACTGCACTAAAGCAGATAGCTACTGGCTGCTCCCTTTCAAATCTGTCAGGGTTCACAGCTCCTGTCTATGCCACTGAGGTTCTAGTGGGTCCATGAACTCACCAGTCCCAGCCAGAGCTGTGCCTGGGCAATAGCTTTTTAAAAACACATATCCATCAATAAAGACGATGTACTTCCTCCTTCCAGGGTGCCTGTGTGAATGTGCTGATGGAAAATCTGAGTATTGATCTCCCAGTGCCTCGTTAGAAGCCAGAGGTCTCACTCACCAATCCAAGCCATGGCACCGCATACTGGGATGTCCAGGTGCACTGAAACTGGGGAAGAATGGGCCAACCCCAGTCCGGCAGGTAGGAGAAGGGGATCCCTGCTTGTAACTCCAGCCAACATGATGAACAGGTCACGCATGCAGACAACCCCATGGGAGTCTGTCTACACACACAAGGCACTGCTGGCTCCCTGGGTCACCAATGGGGTATGAACCCTGTGGCATGCAGATAAAAGCCCATTATAAAGCCACACTGCCCACAAGCTTGTGAAAATCCTGGTGTAAACTACACGCTAATTAGCTCAAGCTGTGATATGTTCAAATGAGAGATGCTTAAAAACCCTGAGACACAGAACAAGATGGGACAAAGAGAAAAGAGACCTTAGGATCGGCACATCGAAGAAAGCAGGGCCACCAGACACAGAGTGGCTCGATGCATTGTGGAGCTTCAGATCTCCAATGGAGGACACTGCTCTCATTTGTCAAAGAGGAGGTTGGAGACCTTTGGCTTCTGTCGATAACACTAAATACTTACAACACATGCCACCAAAAGGACAAAAAATGTGCTCAGCTAGAAAGCTGAAGCATGTGCTCATTTAGAGTCATCGTTAAAGAACAGCAGCAAGTTTTCTCCCTGAGACACAGGGAGAGGAGTGGTAAGCTATTACAGCAGAGCAAGCTCAGTTCCCACACCACCCCGCACACAGCCAAGCTCACAGGGCTGTGGCCCTGGATCTGTTCCCTGCAGAGCCTCTGCCGGCTTTTACCAATAAACCAGGCAGAAAAAAGCAGCAAAGAGGAGAGAGAAAAGGGATGCTTTGTCTGCAACTGGATGGTTGGGGAAAAAAATGGCTTTTTAAAGCCAAATCCTGCTCTTGGAGCAGGCTGAGCTGGGCTGCCTGTGAAATAACTGGAAACAACTGTAAGTCCATGACCTTGAGCATCAGCATTGCTCTGGCAGAGAGGAGGACATCCAGACTATTCAACCTTCCCCTTTGCACAGTGCCCACACTGGGAAGCTCAGAAGCTGCCCTGGTCACCACGTCCATCCCACTTAAGCACCGCGCTGGATAATTCTTCCCTGTTTCTCCTACCACCCTACCAGCTGACTGTGAAAGAACAGCTGTAAGAGTTCACTGCAGCACTTGTGGGCGGCGATATTAACACCAGAGGAGCTAACTGAAGTTTGTTTTCTTCCTACAGTTTGATGTTGGAAAACATTGTGCCAGGATCTGTGAGGCTGAGATCTGGAGCTAGGCCAGCTTCTTTTCAGACATGGGCGTTCATTCACAGACAAATGAAGCCGATGTGCATCTTCTACTGTAGGAGGGGGAAGAAACCTTGGCACAGGATATAATAAAAATATTTACCTAGCCATGGGGTAGTTTACAGATACGCAAGAGGGAACAGAGAACAACAGTGAATCTTCTGAGGGAGACTGTGCCTCCAGCAGAGAGTTGGTTGGTGAGCAAGCAACTTTGCTTTGTAGATACAAGCAGTCTCCTGACTTAAAAGCATTCTTCAGCAGAGATCTAAAGGAATTCCCCACTCCTGGTGAATGCACTTGAACTGTGAGGAGAATTCATAAATTCTTCTGAAGCAAAGCTGAAGGTTTTAATGTTGCTGGAGCCGAGATGACTAGTCAATAGATCTGAAAAGAGGCTGAGACCCAGGTGGGCATTGCAGCAGTATTTTTTCCTGAATGTCCAGCTGATGAAGGTCTGTGGCAGGACTCAGGAAAGGCTCCTCCAGACTTCAGGAGCCTTCAGTTCTACCCCGGGAGAACTTGCGCCATCCCAGCTTACCCAGTTCAACTGAGCCTAGCCATTCTGGGATGTGGTCCTACAAGGTATTGGACACAGCTGGGAAACACATAGCCAGTTTTCTTCAGTACCCATGGAAGATATATGTGACCTTGGTGGCTATGCTCTGAATTCTCAAGGAGAAAACTCGGGTTGGATTCAGCAGTCAGGCTGTTTTGCTCTCCTCTGACCACACTTTGCTTCAGCTGCCTCTTCTTAATAGGCTCCCTCATTCCCACACCACATCTCTCTGGACTGCTCAAAACCCACTGCTTAGTTCTCCTCACTGGCCTACAGATATCCTACCACCTCTACCTTCGGTGGCAACAAGTTAGGCTGCTTTTATTTGCCCCTGAGACCCCAAGCAATACTTTGGGTTTTCCTTCTATTGATGTCACCCTCACCAGCTCAGCCTGTTTAACCTAAGTTTGCCAGGCCCTCAAATTCCCCTACCACAAAGCTCCAAAACCAAAAGCTCACCATGTTAAGCAGAAAAAATTACACTTACTCTTCTGGGCTCAGTGTCTGCCTGTTAATACACATCTCTCCCCGCAAACAGAGAAAACACGCTGCCCAGGGAACCGGAGTGCTGTCAAAGGTATCTTTTCTCTCTCTGGTCCTGAGTATGCTGGAACGACCCAGCTCTCTGCTAAATGCAGAGCAGCAGAAGTTCTGCTTCCAGTCACCCATTTCACATGCGGTCCCCAGCAGCTGTTTCAGCAGTGGCAGAGTCTCAGAATACCCCAGGTCACTGAGGACTCATCCATGAACTTTTTTTCACGACATGCTGTTTACGCTCCCCACTTCCCAGAAAGAGCTGACAAAGAGTGAAGCAACAGAGGGCTTTTCGCAGACCTCCCAGCCCTGAGCACTCAAACTCTATGAGACTTTCTTCGCCATCTCTCTGAACCTTTTTCATCCTTTCCTAGGTGTTTCCTCTAGCATATTTCACTTTTGCCAGCTGCCTCAAAACCGATTAAATGCCACTTCAGAGGGTCACTCCTAGATGATTAAGCAGCATACACATAATTAATATTAGTCAACAGTTGCAAAGGCAGGGAAGCCCCAGAAGTTGGAGATACAGTTAGAGGCAGTGAACTCCATAACAAAATGGGTTTTGTTAGTGCTGGGCTCAAGTCCTTCCACTGCAAATACAAGCGGAAAAGAATTAATCACAGGTAAGGCACAAATGGACCCTTCAGTTAGCTTCTGGGAAAGCTGCCAAGCCTCCTTTTCAAAAGGCTCTTTATATCGCAGCTGTGCATTGTATGTAAAAAGCTAACGTCCCTGGGCACAGTCTAATCCCTGGGTGAGAGCCCAGAAAAGGGCAGGTGTCACATCCATGGCATTTATTTATTGTAAATGAAGAAACGGCTCCTGCCTCTGGCAGGGAAACATTTCAGAAGACAGACAGAGGGTAGAAAAAAAATCAAACCTGTGTTAGTACGAAGCTGAATCTGCATTACAAAAACACGAGACAGGGTTAACAGTCTGTTATTAACATGCCACTTGGTACCTGGCGTTCCCATCTCACATGGAGAATGCACGACGTACATGTGTGGATAACTCGCGTCCTGGTTACTCTGAACTGTTTAGACACAAAAGTACTACAAATGACAACGGGCAATGTTACAGATTGCTGCAATTACTTGAGAACAGTGAAACTTGCTGTACGAAATCACTCAGAGTCCCAGCCAAAAGATGAATCACGTAGCACAGGCTGGGCACTAGCTGACACACAGAATGGATTAGCCACTCCATGGAACACATAAGCAGGCACTTTAGCATCCTGGAGGTCTCCAGGGTTATTTTTAGTGCAGGTTTTGGTCTGTCTGTCTCCTCTGCAGAAAGTCCTCATTTTTCTTCAGTTAAAGTATTTCAGTCATCAGCCAAAATATTCCAGTTTCAGGTGTTATTTTTTTCAAGAAAGGTAAAATATTATGTGGAGAACAAATATTCTAATGAAACCTGTCATTATAGTAAAACCTCAATTTTCTGCTGAAAAGCAGTTTAACAAGAAGTAAAATTTCACCTAGCATAGAGAGGTCTTTCCTGATCTGTCTCCAGGCAAGAGAAACACGCACAGTGCTCTCCCAAGGGAGGGCTTTCCTCTAGGAGCTGATTACGACCCAGTGCCTGCCCAAGCTCTGTACAGGGTTCACCTCTCCCCTCTACCCTAAACCCCTCCTGTAGAACAGAGTAGTCTGGCTTCATACAGCAAAACACAGCTTCACTCAGGCCCATCTTAAATATTAATTTCAGCCCATCATGAAGCAAAGGACAAAAAGGGGAATTTTCTAGCTCCTTCACTTTCCAGTGCCACTTTCTAGGTCACGTGCAGCCCTCAGGGGAAAGCTGATGTTTGCTGACCACTGTGTCTGGACTTTGTAGAACAGATGCACGAGCTGAGTCTGTTGACCATCTCTGAGGAACCTCTCCCAACATTTGTTTTAGAGGAATTAAATCCAGAAAGACCACAGCAACAAAGAAGCAGGATGCCCATCTCAAGCTTCAGCTTCTAAACATTTTGCTGCAACAGAGCAGGCAGGTGTTTCAGCCTTTCCTGCTGCTTTCTGTTTGATAGAGACGTGAATTTTTTTTTTCAGCAGTTACTGCATCTGTGACAGAAGCTACATGCTGCTACTTCTGGAAAGATGTATTACAAAAAAAAAAAAAACCAAAACTTTACTTTCTAAGAGATTTTGGATTCCAAGCAACTAATTTACTGCTGAAAGAGTACTTTAACTTTTAAACTATATACGCTAGGTTTCTCAAGAAACCCAGATGCCTGAATCCTTTTGGAATTTAAAAAACTGACTATTGTTTGATTTGTTATTTGTTCTCAATGACTGTCAACACCAGTCTGATGGCTGTTATTCAAACAGCTCAGCCTTCCAAAAGAGCCTGTGAATTCCTGCAGGTTTCTTCAGCTGCCTATAGGTGCATTTGTAGAGGTTGGGAAACTCTGCAGGAATTTTAAATTCTGAGGAAACATCTTTGCAAAGTAGTTTCCTGCGTCTTTCAACAAGCCTGGCTGCACAGTGTGATCAACACCTCACTAATGGGCTAAATTTTAAAACAAACGACCCTGTCACTGACAGAAACTGACAGAATGAAGAGAAAGCTGCAGAATGCAACTGAGGAATGGTGAATGGCGATGAAGGACCCCTCCCATGACTTTTCAAGCTGATTTTGTCCTGGACAATACACTAGCAGGAATACTGGCAGTCGTAAGCCAACTTTTCCTGGTGTGAAGTAAGTAATGGCAAATAGCAGCTCCTCTCCCATACTATGGGGCGGGGCAGGGCAGGGAAGGGAGAAAATTGTAAGAGTGATTATTTGGAATTAAAAGACTGTATTATTTCTCAAAAAACTAGGCGAAGGACAATCTGATGTAAATTGCTGTAGGCAGAAAAAGCAGTGGATGAAACTGGCTCATAACCTCACCCTACCAGCACCAGTGCTGGATCGTCTGCATGGATGGAGCTGGGTGACTTTAATAGCAATTCAAGCTCACGCTGAGCTCCAGAGTGGAAATTAAAACCAACTTCCTCTAAAGGCCACATGTGTTTAACTTCCAAGGTTGTGGTTTTGAGTCTCTCTCTTTTCAGGTTGTGGAAATGTCAAGATCAAACTGAAACAGCTTCAGGATTTTCACAGACAGAGCAGCATTCCGCATGTTCAGCATGTTATCCTCAAGAAAACATCCCTGCAAAAATGGAAGAGCTGACCTGTGAGCCCCACCTCGGGCACTACAGGCCTGTGGATCTGGGTGCAGCCTCCATGCAGCTCTTTTAAGTGTCTCTTTTTGGGGGGCACCTCAGAGCCAAGTTCAGGCAAAGCAAACGTCAACTGCATCTGGAGGCAAAGGAGAGCTTCCAGTGATAAGTTTGGAGGTTTCCCCAGGCCACGAAGAACACAACACAAATTCTGACAGGCAGAAATTCGGTTGCATCTTCCTATCCTTCTGTAACAAGATCGTCAGTGTCATCTTAGCTTTGAGGGACTCAACTCTGCTCTACGCAGCAGCTGAAGCTTTGCTCAGGGCTACTCACTCCTAGAAGTGTCTCTCCAGCTTTTGTCTCACGCAGCCCTGTCCTAGACTTCTAGCAGCCTATGACTGTGTGCTTGTCTGCCACAGAGATTCCATCCATCCCGAAATGGCAGCGCCTTTCCTCCTCATCTTGTGGCCCAAATCCACCACCACGTCATTGACATTTTTAGTGTCAGAGCTTTCCCAGTTTTGAGTTTTGCTTGCTTTTAGGAAAGTGCCTTAAAACGAGCTCTCCATGTCCTTTTCACTGATCCTGCTTTCTCTGGAGTACCTCATCACGGCACAACAGCAAGAACCGGGGGGCTGGGGGAGTGAGCGCAACGCGATTCTCTGTTCCTGCAGCTCTGCCTCGCCAGCGTGGAAATACTGCCACTTCACTGCTCTCCACCCAATTCTCAACAGTGCAGCTGATAAAGACATTTAAAGGGATGAAAGGAAATGAAAGCGCTCCATCCCACTGGAAGCCACCAGGAGCTGGGTATCGAACCTTCATTTGTGCTTTTGGAAGTCTTCCTCCAGGGCTTTAGTGCAGCAGCAAACAACTGATGTGCAATCTATTCACTGTTCTCTCTCACTTATTTCACAGCTTGAAGAGAGGTGATAGAACTAGGGACTCAGCCAGTTTTGCCTGATTTGCCAATTTTAGTTGCCATTCTGTGTTCCAGCATCAGGAATTCTGCAAATTTTATTTTTATTTCTATTGTCAGTGTCCCAGCACATAAATGGGAGCAGCGTGGCAGCCTGCCACCCTGCAGGACACCAGCATCAGTGCTGGCTGGTGGCAGAGCTCCCACATCAATCCTCACATCTGGACCCTCTAGGAACAGGCATTTTAAAAAACATCTATAAGACCAAAGGGATTCCATATATCTGATGGTGTTGGTATTGGTTATTTTTTCTTTAATATTTTCATTTTTGTAGTACCTGGCCTTTTTGCACAGCCTGGGAACCTGCAAGAACATTTTGTCCAACAGTGCAAAGTAGAAGGTGGAGGCAGGTGTGCTTCCTACTCTGAGACCTACCCTATGTTTCTACACCATTTTTCGAGAGTCTCTCTGGCCAAATTACTCAAATTACAATTTGCTGTCTGGCTTATTCAGGTTGTCACAGCTTCTGAGGCCAAGAGACTGTCTCTCTACGAGGCGCTGAAAACCTGCCTCCTTAATTACCTCAGTTTCCCTGTTCGTAAAGGGAGCATAAGATCATCTTCCGTGTCTCAATTCATTAATATTTGTAAATTGTTCTGAGATTATGGGATAGTTGGAACTATTTATAGGAATGCAAAATGCCATTTCTATTAGGAGCAAGTTGCCATGCAATTAAAATATACTGAGCACCACAATATGTAGTAAATGGGACATCTTGTTTTACATCAGCCAAGAAATGCTAAGTGGCTTTGTGCTTCCTAGTTGCTTACTTTATTCTTTTTGCCCTGAAAAACTCATTAAGGAAATGTACTGGGCCAGACTGTGATGTTTAGCGAGTCATAATCTCTCTCGAAGTTCCCAGCCCACAGGGAAAAGGATGTCCATGTGAGCAAATCAAACTCCTCTTCCCATAGCTCTACAAAATCCAGAGCTTTACAATTTGCTGTTGGAAGAGAGAGATGTGAACCACAGTTACAGCTCTTCTGCACCTCTTAAAGTGCATTTACATTCTGGGGGTGTATATGTAAAGAACAGCCTCTGCTCCCAGCCCTTCCAGAGAGGGGGAACAGAAGATCCTTTGAATCTCAGCTTTCCTCAGCTGCCTTCTATGGAGTGACCAGGGAGAACTTTTATTGGCTCATTCTCCTACAAATGGATTTATTTTGATTCCTTCCAAACGGTTGCATAGAGTCTGTCCTCATTTCAGTCTGGGAGAGCTTTGTGAGACGCCGTTTGGACAAGACTGCTACAATAATTCATGCCATTTGCAGACAATTTGTAAACCCTTACAGTGTCCCACAATGATTCATTATTTTTCTAAGAATATGGAGCAGTGTATGTGTGTCTGTTTGTGAATATGCATGCTCATGAAGAGTGAACACAGGCAGCTCCTCTAGGCACAGAGGCAGGAATAAAGATCAGCACAGATTTCTTCTTTGTGGTGTAGGGTTTTCTGTGGTATTTCAGTTGTTTCACCTCTCAACATTTCAGGTTTTAAGTGAACCCAAAGCTCCACATAGCAGTCGTATTTGCTTCCGTGTCTCCTACAAAAGACTCTGGAAGACCCCGTCTACTATGTCCGAAAGGCATAATCCTACACAAATAACTTATTCTAACGATGATCATTGGTTTTGGCTTCAGCCACCCAGGAGAAGAGCAATTAAAGCCACCCCTCATCCTAGATTACAAGGCCTAAACTTAATCTTCATTAAGTTTTTAATACAATTAGTTTTATATCAGCTTTCAAACCAAACAGCACCTTGCTGATAGTTTTTGGATGAACATACATTAACCCAAGTGAGTTCAGAACAAGGAATCTACAAATCCTAGAACTTGGAATGATTTCCAAAAAGCTATCTCAAATATTCTCCATAAATACCCATCCAATACAAACTAATCCCAAAGGGAAGACTCGTGGGAGCAAAAATGAGAACAATTGCCAGAACAAATGTTAAGGAGTTGCTTGGGACTGTACTCCAAGCCCTCTTTTGCAGCAGCATACAAGAAATAAATCCATTTAGGCTTTCCCTAGTTGTACTAAGTCTGGAACCTTTTAGTACTGAGCACCAGAACCTCTTCCCTTTTCACATTATTTGGGTTATTGCTGCAGGTGCTAAAAATTATTTGCTCCTTGCCTTTACACACAGAGTTGGGTGGGAAATGTTACTTACTTCCCAGTTAGAAAACCATACCAACATGTATTGTGGTGTATGAGAGAAAGAACAGCAATTAAATCCTTTTGATGCTTTTCATAACTAAAATTATTTTCTGGTAACAGTAAAATTTACTGGGCATTACTTGGGAGCAACTGACTGGCAGGGGGAACAGTAGAGAAAAGACATTTTCCTCTCCTTGCCTGCCCCTTGATCATCCCCCTTTGCTATTATACTTGCATATCCAACAGTACTTCCCTCAAAAGGTTTTGTTGGTCTGATTTGTCTGGTTAAGAAAATGTCAGCTGAAAGAGTAAATCTGGGAAGGCTGCAGGTACAAACACTCAGACAGATTTTAAAGAATTATCCTGTTGTGTGCTTGTAGAAACCAGTATCCCCACAAGTTTAAGAGTCCAAATCCCACATGAAGGGAAGAGAAAGCCATGTGGGAGGTTAAAGAAATCCAAAGCAAACACAAATACAAGTTTTGTTGTACAGTCCAGTAAAACAAGCTGGGTGAAGTTACTCTTTGGGTTGGTTTGGTTATCAACATTTCTTGCCATACTGCAGTGGCCCTTTTGACTTTAATTTCACCACTATGCATCAGCTTCTGTTGCCTCTACAGCTTATTGTTAACATCAGTATTAAGTTGTTCTAGCAGGAGATGTGATTAGCTTGCGTTTTTAACCCATGCTTCCACAGTGAAAAAAACCTGAGACTCATCATACAAATAATAATAACCCTATACAGTTCAAACAAGCTTTGGGACACCTGTGCAAAAACAGTATTGCCAGCTTTGTGTCTTACTGGATGGGAATGAGGCTGATTCCTTTAAAATGTGTAATTTATCCTACCTTGCTGGCTTTCAGTATCTCAAACATCAAAGGCAACCCTTGTGTGATGAGCTCCTCTGTGTACTCTTCCTCCTGAATGGACTTGAATTCCTTTAGCAAGCATTGGATGAGGGGTCGTCGGTGCTGCTGGAAGGACGTGCGTAAGGACTCCAGCCACGTGTGCAGCGTCCAGGGAACACCTATGGATGGAGGACAGAGATCATTCCCAGCTCCAGAGAAGGATGTGCCCTTCTGCTTTTTTACCTTTAGTTACGTTAATCTTAAGATTTTAAGCAAAACCTGGCAAATAACCCTAGAAATCAAGTTCCTATTTATCCCCAGTTGAGAAGGCTGGTGGTTATCAGAACACCCCAGAGCTAATGCACAGAGGCTCTCCTCCAAGTGTTAAGAGAAGACTGTGGTCTCTCTGCTCATCTAGCCTTCAGCTCCTCTGCTGAGACTGCCAATTTGCGGTAATTGCTGTGGTGCTCTGTGATGCAAAAGCCTTTTGGAAACTAGATTTACATGAGCTCATTTGTTTGAATGTGGCCCTGGAGAGCCATTAAACAGTAAAAAACACGATTTTGGTCACTACCCACCTGGCTTCAAACTGGTGGTCTTCAGGTTAGAACTTTCTTTAAGCACTACCCCGTGTCCTCTACTGATCATTACTATTTTCCCTAAACAGCACTGGGCAAGTTAAGCATTTCAGCCTTTTCAAGCAGTTTGTTGTGGCAGAACCACTCTCCAGGAACTTAAAGGGAACCACTCTCATGCACTGAGTGAGAAAGCACACAGAGCTAATGCACCTCTGCAGGCGCTAGGCTGGAGGTGACCTAGTTTCTGTTCTTGCAGAATGGAGTGTGAGGAAACACAAGCCTGGCATTTGGCTACAAAAGATTTTTCCTTCCACTTCAGCAAATGGCCACTGCCTGGAGAGCAGCCCCGTTGCTCTCCTCTCCCTCATCGCTCAGTGCTTTGCCTAATCAGCCCACCCGCAGAGCCACCACTCAGACCACCACATGCCCTGACCTACGCTGGGTGTCCCCAGGGGCGGAGGGGTGCACCAGGCAGAGGTGTTCCGGGCACCCAGGTCTCTCTCTGAATGCTGATTAGCGGGGATGGTAAACACACAGCCCGGACAGATTCCCCTCCATGCTACCCAGGTATCCTCCCCACAGGCAGAAGCAATTTCTCAACAGGCTAGTATGAAGTTCGAGCCCTGCACCGGCACAGTTAGCACACGGGGAAGCCAGTTCTCTGAGGCTCCCAAACCTCTGAAAGGAAATGTTTTGATGGTGGAGCGCTTTATGGCAGAGTACAAAAGAGGAGCTGTTGGAGGTGCCCTGTGGGAGCTGAACGCTGCCCCAGAGCTTTAGCTAGCCCTCTGACAAGCAGCAGTGAAAACGGCTGCTGCTGGAAACCACCCCATCCTGCAGGAAAGTGCCAGTGGCCCCCGAGTGGGGTATGCTGTGGAGCCAAAATGCACTGGGAACCTGCCAGATCTCCCATCACCTTCTGCTTCCACAGGAGTTGAGGAAGATGCAACTGTAGTTGGTTTAAGCAACAGCCCCTCAAGAGAGATGGGATTCCTACAGTGGTCCCACCCACGAGGGAAAGGAGAGGGCGCTGGGACCGACCTATGCTCCGTATGTCGATGGTCACATCCACGTAGCCGTGCTCGGCGCTGTGGTACATGGCCTCCTTCAGGGCTTTCAGCTTGGCCTTGTTGTTGCGGCTGGCGCAGAGTGGAGCTGCCGCCGAGTCGGGCAAGTCTGTCCCCTCGGCCAGGATCTCCTCCAGAGACAGAATATCACTCTTCTCCTTCTCCGGCTGAGCAAGCAGCTTACGAAAGACGTTCCTGTCAATCACAGCACGACAGAGAGAGGGAGAGAGGGAAAGA
>NW_010138824.1:44869-69165 GCF_000699245.1 Pterocles gutturalis
ACATGGCGAGTTAGGACACCTATTCAGGAAATTACTCCAGTTAATGGCAGGACCAGCTGAGAGCAGACCTGAGGCAGTCACTGCTCCTGCTAGCCCACCTCTACTGGGCATGGGCCATGTCTGCAAGGTGCCGTTGTCATGACAGGAACTGTATGGATGTCGCACGAGTGGCGGCATCTCGTGGGAACAGAGACCCATGAGCTAAACGTGACTCAAGACTTCTTCCCACAGTCAGGGAAGGCCAAGGTGCCTCTGGACAAGTTCTCAGGACTTTTCACCACGGAGGCCACTTGAGAAGGGAGCTGCCTGGAGCTACCAAAAGCACCACCACTCAATTAACACTCAAAGCAGTCTGTGAAAGCTGGAGCAACTAGACATTCAACAAGGCCAGTCAGGGCAGGTTCGAGCTCATCTGGGACTATTCTGCAAAGCCACTGATCCAGCTGGGCCATCAAACAGCAAAGTCCAAGCTCAGAGACTTGGTGCCCTCAGGTTCGTACCAGTGTAACCTCATCGATCTCAATGGAGTCGCTCTCAGTTTCTGCAGCTGTGAGAAGAGAAACCAGGCTGGCTGCCATCCCACCTCCTTTGTACTCTGACATCCTCCCTTGCACCTGCTCGGACCCTGGCATGGGGTGGCAGCGGGGCACGGCATGTCCAAAACAAATTTGGGGCAGAGAGGGAAAGCCGGACTGCGTATGAGCAGTGTACAGGCAGGAACATAAGAGCCAGGGCCTGCAACATGCACAGCCTGCAGCCAAGCCGAGGAGAGCCCTAGGTCCTCCTCGGGCACACTGGCTGGCAGCAAGGCCAGAGCAGTGAACGTGAGACTCCAATAACCAAACTGTCCTCTCTGTCCCAGGGATCCCTTGCAGGCTCCAGATGGACAGTGTTGTGCGAACCTGCCCTGACGTGCCATTAGCATATTGTCAGACTGGCAGCTCGTCTCTAAGCAAACAGACGGTAGGTACTGTCTCTAACCTGTATCTATGTTCCTCTGGATGGCTACAATCAGAAAAGTAGGAATGTGAAGATCATAATACTAATCCATTACACTGCAGTCAACTCCTGAGCGTTGCAAGATCATGCATGCCAGGTGCTCTTTTCATTTTTTTTTTGTTTTTTTTAATTTGCAGCATACATACAACATTAAGGCACACGGGACTTCACAGTAAATACAGATGCAGAAACTCTGTTTAACGACAATTAAGGCTGCAGCCATACAGACACAATCCACGCCAAACCTAAGAAATATGTCAACAAGAAATTCAGAAGGAATGTCTTTGGCATTCCTTTCTGTTGTCACATCAGCTACCATTTAACAAACATTACACTGCAACACTCCATGAGGAGTGTCATTCCTATTTTTTTAAAAATCAACTATCAAAAAGCACCTTGCACCACCAACTGGTTAAATTCACATGCTAGCAAAAAGCCTTACATCTCTGTCCAGTTGGTGGCATGTTCAATTGTTCATGCAGAACTTTTACCCGTCTGCTCAAACCAGATGCCCAGGCAAAAAATAAGCACTTGAAGGATGCCACTAGACTTGTTCCCACTCTACCTGTGTCCATGTGCCGCAGCCTGACTGAAAGAGTTCATGTCACCTTGTGGAGTCATGGAAATGCCGTTCCTGTACATTGTTCCTATCATGGGGTCAGCTCCTCGCTCCAACAGCAAACTGACCAGTTCAAAATTTCCTGCAAGTCAAGAGATGCATTTTTACTTTTTTAAAAATCCAATATTTGCTCACCGGAACCGCAGATCCTGACTGAAGAACTTATTACAGTGGGGGGAGAAAGTCCTTACCAGCAGCTGCTGCCAACTGCAAAGGAGTTTCAGAGTAATTTTCTTCTCCATGCTCCAAGGAACCTTCTACCTTTGCTCCAGCATCCAGCAACAGCTAGAAAGAAAATTCACCATGTAGAGCAACTGGGGATATCACAGCCCTCAGAGTTCATGAACAGTGACGAATGAGAGTCTAATGCTTCTTGTTATCTGCAAACCAGATACAATGGAAACAACTGACATGCAAATTCTGCCCACTGTTTCACAGAGGCAAATTGATTCCTTTTTTCGCTCATTTTATGCTGCCAGACACCAGGAGCACTAGTGTCCAACTTCAGAGCCAAAAAAGTGTAACCCAGTGTTTCTGAATGAGAAATGGGGTAAGGTCAGTGTTAGGAAGTAATGCACTGAAGATGGAAGTACTGAAAATTAGCCCAACAAGCATTGGTCTTCCAGAAGCCCAGCACCATCCTAAAATGGACCAGATTTCAATTGCCTCCATCTTTTATATAAAGACATGGCCAAAAGAAAGGCCATTCTTAAGAACCAATAGCAGTCCAAAAGCTGTGATGTCTGTCAGGGACACTTCCATGTAAATAACAACAATGCTGAAAACAGAAGTGGCCAAGGAGAGCAGGGTGGAGCCGTTTGGAGGCCCTCTTGGCCATTTCTGTCTTGAGGCCTTCACAGTTTTTGTGCTTCATTAAGTGTGCCATAGACACAGCTGTTTTGAAGAATAAACTTTCTTGACTTTTGAGATGCCAAAGCACAGAACCAGCATATCCCATGTGACACATCGCTGGGGTAAGGAGAGCAAGCGGTTCTCCCCCTTTGGAGCAGCACAAGGGCTGTTGTCCACCTCTCCCCCACCAAGGCAGCGGTTTTGTGTTTGCTAGAATATTATAGTGTAAGAAAGTGTAATGAATGAATAAACAAACATACAAAACAAGTGGTCAGGAAGGAGCACAAGGAGTTGTCAGACTTTCTTTGGTGCAACTTTGCTTTAAAATTGTCCTATTTAAACCTCATATTGGTTAAGGTTTGAACACCGTATCATTATGTAATAGGTCTATTATATATCAGTACACTCTAAAAGAAGCAGAAGTAACCAATATGAGTATGACAAGAGGATACTGGTTTGAGATGGATGTAATTAGAACTGAAGAGGAGAAACAAAAGAATGAGATGCAGGTAGGGAAATACAATAATACCTGAACTACAGGAATATGTCCATGCAACACAGCAAATGTCAGAGCTGTCCAATGGCGGGTCTCAGGGTGGACGGATGGGTATTTATGAGCAGTACTGACAACCTACAAACAAATTAAAGTTATTTTTTTTTTAAGAGCTAAACGTAGTAAAATTCAACCTGCCTGAAAGCCAGGCATGTGAGGGAGTAAATTAAATAGAAAACCTGGGAAAGGTGCTTTATAAAATGATTGGTTTCATTTTTTCCTGCATTTAAATTTTCTCAATATCAAAACTGTTCATGCTGATTTGACAGCTTGAATAGAATTCATACCAAATGAAGTCTTTTTACCAACTACTGTAGCTCCATCTAAACCACTGACCATCAGATACTTGCACAAGGTCAAAACATCCAGAGCTGGTTATAGCAGCACACACTGGGGAGGCAGGAATGGATCAGGACGCTTACAACTAAGGACCGCTCCCACTGACTTCTCCAGACCGTGTATCAACAGCCCTGGGTCTTGGGATTGCTCCAGGCCCAAAGAAATTCTTTCCATATAAATCAGCATGACTTTTGTCACTGCCGTCGTGAAAGACACATCACAAACCCTACTGTAGAGTTCACAGGAGTGCTTCCAGGCTCCTCGTCTCTCACCGGAGGAAAAAGACAGCTGAGAAGTGACAGGGCTGAGTGGTACTTCAGAAATGTTTTAAGAAAACTCCTTTTTACTGACTTCTCCTGTCTGAGTTGAGTTAAAAGAGCAGTGACAGTTAAAAGGGATGCAAACTATATTCTTAGAAAACAAAATTGAATTTTTCACATTGCTCCTTCTATTTTCTATGCCTTAGTGCTTGGTGCCTCTAATGTAGACATTGTGGAAGATTAATAACCACTCTTTGCTTCAGTTTCCCTGTCTTAAAGACAGGGGTATTAATATTGATGAGGTTCACAAAGATGGTAAAATCTAATGAACATTTGCAATCTGAGACTGCACACTCAGATGGAGTGTGACATTAAAATTCAAAATCTTATTATTGATCTTCAGAGGAGGACTGAAACCAGAGTAAAAGATGCACCATCTCTCTGTCTCATCAGCAAGCTATGCTTTCACTACCCTGTCTGAAGTACTTCTATCCATGTAGGAGAGCAGGGACAGTTATTAAATGCTCGGTTGCATCAGCAGCTCACATTTCCAAGCGCCACATGCAGTGTTTTGCTAAAAGCACATGACCAGGCCCTCAGTCCCAAGGACAGGGATGAGGGCAAAATCTGAAGAGCCCATGCAGATCCTGCAGCTTGACACAGGAGCGGATCTGCACCAGCACCTGGCTGTTATTGTCCAGATTTGCCAAAGAGAGAGCTTGAAGTGCAACAGAAGTGCGCCGGAGTCTAATCACAGGGACGGGGCTTCTCTGGGTGTGGGTTTGCTCAGAAGGAAGAGGATTGAGCAGCTTTAGCCTTGGAGTCTAGGCTGGGGAGCAAGAGCAGCAGAGGGTGAGGATGGGCAGGATCACGGTTCAGCGAACGTATCCAGCTCCTCCTCCAGCACAGATTCCCACCTCTGTTCAGGGCAGCTCACGGCATGCGGCAAAGAAAATGAAGTCATTTAAACTCCTTTGCTCCTTTTTTTGTGGCTAGAGTTCTTTCCAGTTGACAAGGTGTTTGCAAAAGACCTATGGTTGATCGGGCTTTTAAGGCCTCAGTTGAGATTTGCTGAGCAGCTGTAGGTCTCACTGACTTCGCAGCAAATTGCAGCTTCTCAGCACATCTGGACATGAGTCCATTTTCACTAAAGATGGGTAATCAAAAAGAAGGGAGGCACTGAGCATTTGAGGCTACTTTTGGAAATATACATATATATATATAACTGATTTGCAAAGTGAAAGAGGAAAAATTATGCTGGCACCTGACAAAGTATTTATTTTTGTTCATGGTTGATTTGCCTTTTTTTGGTTCTAATTGCCCAATTTGCACAGTTGGTTGTGGTGTGCACAAATCATAATTGCACATCATAATTATTCACAGTTCTTGTCCCAAAGTGTTTTCATTTGATTTTAGAGCAAACACTCTATAGAAATGAATCAGGGAGGTTCACATTCCTCACTGGAGCTGTTCTCTCAGATGTCAGCAGTTTCAGGAAGACAAAACTGTTTAAATTTGCATTTGGTTCAAGTCTGGAAGATTACTGGAGCAATTGGAGGACTGCTCCTAATGAAAACTTGTCCTAGGAACCAAATAATGTTATCTCACCTCTAAGCCACAGGCAGGGTTCAAGGAGAGATCAGTCTCCATGCCCATCCAGTCTTTGGTGTGCCTATCGAGAGTGCTAACAAGGGTTCAAGTATTCAATTATTGCCAGCTCTTGAGGGTGGTGTGCTTGAATTCGGGGAACTGAAATCATCAGCTGATTTCACATAAGCCACCAAACAGCAATCAGATAGTAATGACTATCAGCCTCTTACAGGTGACATCCATTTCTACTTTTAAATTAGATTTTTTAAAAGTGCAAAACGTCCGGCTGAAAGCAGTGACTACAATTTATCAGCTTGCTCAAGTCCAAACAGAACAGATGGAACACAGATAAGTGAAGCAGACAGCTTAATTTACTCATGACCTCAACAAATTGAAACTTGAATCATTAACAAATAATTATTTTTGTGTATTTTCAAACAGCTCTTCAAAAATGTACATACCTGCATTGCACAGAGTTGGACCACAATCTGTTTGACGGACAGATTGTACAAGTTTGTGATGTGCATTCATCACAGAGATGTTTATATTCTGGAAGCTTCAAGCTCCTCATCCAACAGTTTTTAGCCCAAGGCACTTTGTAAAACAAAACAGTGAAACACACACTGCACCTGTGTGCTGGAGATGCTTAGTTGGAACATCCCAATGCATAGAAATGTTCAAGCTTTGGCATGTTATCAGACAGGTATTTCTTTTACCCTCTTAATTTTAACTCAGATGAGATTCAGGGAGTCCTTCCAATATCATTAGAGCTGTGCTCTGTGCTAGTGCTAATGCCTGTATTCGTTTGCAGTGTGCAAACACAACTAAATCAATATTACCTGTGGGGTAAGTCCGATGACTTGACCCCTTCTGTGCAGTGAATCCCAATGTAATGCAGTTTGATTTCACTACTCATTTCAAGTGGTGCCATCCAGGGTAAGAAAAATTTATTTTCTTTTTAATTCTTGGTGTTTTCCCTCTGCTGCAGTTTCAGGGGGTAGTTCAAGATGTAAACAAATAACAGAACAAAGACACAACCAACAAAAAGTCCTCACCTCAGCATTCAGATCTGCTCCAGCATCTAGCAGCATCTGCACCATAGCCTCATCACCCCTGACACAAGCATACATCAGTGGAGTCATGCCCTAGTCATTTTTTGGAGTTAAAAAACAAAGGAATTGACAAATTTAACACAGAACTATCATTTTTTTAAACAATTATTTAAGTAAATATCATCAAGACTAACAGTATGTATTTAATGAACGTTATTACCCCTGTTACAGACATGCCCCTCAGACTAGCAAAAGCCAACCATTTTTGTAAAATCTCTATTTTTGTTGTCACTTGAGTTGACTGGGGTTTTTTTTCATGTTATCCTCAGCATCCTCAGTACAGTGAGTGAAACTACGCTTGTCAGCCTCACCTCCATCTTCATATACTAAACTGAGTGTCTTTGCCTTTGGGGCCCCAGCAGAGAAATGTTTTTATCAAAGCAACCATATTTCCACTGATATATTAAAAAGGCAATAATTCTATTTAGTTTTCTATGATCAGTTTGATAAAATCTAAGTTTTTAATTACTGAAAGAGCCTTTAAAATCATCCCAAGCTCCTCTTAAGACAGGTTAGATTCAGGCACAGCTTTTTCAATGGGGATACCATAAGGGGCTGGAAATATAAGGACTCTGTATAGCACTCCCTAGCAAACAAGGACTTAATTTTAAATTACATGCCAGACAGCATTGTTGCAAGTTGCTGGCTCCAGGAAAACATGGCCTGGGTTGGAGTAAAACTAGATTAAGTGACCCTTCACTACAGAACCACCACAATGTAATTAGTATTAATCTGAAATACCTGCTGTGGCTGATCACTATTTCCTTTTCAGTTTTTTTTTCCCCTTCACTATTTCTTGTGGCTGTGGTAGTGAATCCAGATGAAACCATGAAAAAAATCATTAAATCTACCATAAACTATACCAGAAAAAGCTGCTTATACAGTAGGGGGTGTTGATCAACAGCCACCAGTTGTTTTGCAGTAAATCTACTGCAGCACGCAGCTACCTCTGATGCATGTTTATAGCCTACCTTGAGGTCTCCTGGTAAATTTGTTGTCAGACAATAGCCCATTTGCTGTTTAACCTGAGTGCTGCTGTGAAGTTAAATTATTTTCAGAGAAACTGGAAGTGCCCAGCACGGGCAAACACAGAGCCATGACACCGCTCTTTCTAGCAAGAACCCAGCACCACTTTGTTGCTGAACGACCCCATTTTTCCTGTTTGCATGCGGGGCTAAAGGTAGTGGGTGCTTATGATGTATGGAAGGGCTGCCCTTGTAGAGAAAATGTAAATTAAGGTTTGTCCCTGCAAGGTACTTAGAGCCCGCTTGAAACACTTTGAGCATATTACAGGTTCAAATCTGCAGCATGCTTCTGGAGACACAGAGAAAGGGAATAGGCATTTGGGGCCTCATGCCATTAGTAAGAAAAAAACAAGTTCTCCCCAGGCAAGGAAAGTTCTTGGGTGACTTGAAGTTACTTGCAAAGAGCATTTGAAACTACTTCAGCTACAGTCAGTGGCAAAACATTTCCTTTGGCAGTCAATAAACACTAGAGAAAAATATGACCATGAGGTTTACACAGACTGTCTGGGCCTTGAAACACAGGGACAGGATGGGAACTTAAACACACATTCCTTCAACTATTATTTCTATTTCTGTAAGTGGCATCGTTCAATGACTACATCAAGTGTTTAGCACAAGGGGTCTAATCAGGTCTGAAGAAAGGAATTTGAGAACCCCATGCTGGGGCTTGCCACGTGGGCAGCCGTGGTGAAGAACCCTGCAGCAACACCCAGAGCAAAGGGTCTGCCTGGGGACGACATGGGATATTTTGGCCCTGCTGAAGCTGAAGAAGAACTTACCACTGATTAAAAGGAGCCCAGACTGTAACACTACAGCATCAGGGCTTTAAAGAGTTAATGAGGTTTCTAACCTCCCCTCCCCTTGCACTGCCATCCCTACTGCTTTAACCCCTGCCAGCCCTGCAGGCTTGCTCTGCAGCTCATCCTGCACTGCTCCATTGTCCAGTTTCCTCTCTTCGGACATGGGAGCAACGGATTTTTAATGAGCCCATCATTAGTGTTTGACACACACACAGGACAAGGTAACAAAATGTACAATCAACGCAAAGGGTATTTGGCTTCTGGCAAAGTAAAAAATGACTTTTTGTTTCAGTCTTGTAACATTTAGGGCTCTGTCCTGCAAGATGTGGGATCCTACATAATTTGAGATGTTTGACCCAGTGAAGCATTTAAGCACAGGCTTAACTTTCACTCAAATACGATGTAAGCACGTGTTCAGAATTAAGCATATGATTAGGTACTTTAATGAATCAACCCAGAGTGTTCCCAAGTCTCAGTCTGGAGGACAGAGGAAACACGCTGTGAAAAGTTTCCAGGTTCAGACTAACTTAAAGCAATAATAATTTTTAAAAGTATAATGTATGAACCTTGGAACAAGCTCTCTGATACTATTTTTTTTCAGGGAGTACTGCCTTCATCTAAAGCTTTTCTCAAACAAATACACAATATTGATTCAGACTGAAGCTACTGAACAACAACATAACTCACATTCCTGGAGCAGCTTTCATCTCAGGAGACCTAAACCCACTAATAATCCAGCTTCTGTCGCAGGTGACCATCTCAGGGGTGGCAGCCACCTGCCTCCTGCCAAAGGGGATGCCACAGCTCTGGGGAACATACAGTGACACTTTCATTAGGGGCACCACAAAATTCAGGGGACTCTGTTTCAAAAGGAAATGGTAGTATCCATGGCCATTGCTCTGGGAAGGGGCAACCACCTTGATGAGCATCACAGTCCAACAGACTGCTGCCGGTAGGTAGCTGCAGAGGCAGGTTTAACCCTGGACACAACCACCAGCATGGTGTAACTCCAGGGAAATTCAGGCTTCTCAGTTGGTGGATGTTGGCCACAATGACCAATGGGATGGGTGTGTGTGTGTAACACTGCAGAGATACTTTCACATCTGGAAGGTCAGTTCAAGCTGGCTTGAGCTCAATTAAAGACTGACAGCGTTAACTGTTTAACCGTTTCCTGCTGGGGGTTTGGTGGTGCACATGACGTGTTACAGAGCCCAGGGCAATGCTCGGTGGAAGGATGTTCACGTCACAAAGCTCTGCCCCACACCACTGTACATGGCATTGAAGCAGACTTAAGTATTCAATCAACACCAGGCTCTCTTGGGATCTCGTTCTGCCTTCACTTGACTCAGTTCACTGTTAAGAAGATTTCAAGGGATGCATTTGCCCTCATGCTGAGTCACCTCAGCACCAACAAATCGATACAACTCGAAAAGACCAAACTTAACATAATGTTCACCTGGTGGTGCTTTAACTCAATGCAAAGTAATGCAGGGAAAGAATTAAGGTCCTGTCCATGTTTATCTGAAATCTGGGGCTATCTTCTTTGATAAGCAGATAAAACTCTCACATTTCACAGTTCCTTCTTTACATTTCTATCTAGTTACCTGTTCACTCATGCTGTTAATCCCATCCGGCCCCAGCAAGGATATGGCTTGTTTAACCAGATCCGTTCGGCCACAGTTGAGCATCCGGAAACCCAGGTCCTGCTTGAACTTCGCTTCAGTAGCAACTGCATCCAGTTTCCGAGATGCACAAAAACAGTCGTCAATTCTGTGGATATGAGAAATAAACTCCCTCAGAGGACAATCAGAGGACAGACCTTGCCATCCCTATGAAAATAATACTTTGAAAGATGTAGGTCGTGCACATTCATTCTCCTTTGACCTGTATGTTCAAGGGAAGTGCTGAATGGAAAATGCTAATGCAAGCTAATGGAGATTGCCCTTGGTCTATCTTTCATGGGACAAGTTATACATTTTATAAAAAATCGGGCAAAAAAAGCACAGCTTTCACTCGCTTTTGTTCCCCTGTTTAAGCAATGCACAACACATTCTCACTGTAAGTCTTCTCTCTGCATGGCGAGATTATCCAGTCCCCCTGATCTCTGAAAAGTTTCAGTAGCTTCAGTAGGCTTTGAACTTAGATCAAGTGGATGTATAATCATTGACAATACAACAAAGAGAAAATAATGTCACTCCAAACGCCTTCAAGGATCTTACCAGCACAGCCCCAGTAACAGCGAAGGCTTTTTGGAGCAGAAAGTGGAGCAGAAAGTGGAAGCTGCAGAATCCCAGACTGGCTGAGGTTGGAAGGGACCTCTGGAGGTCATCTGATCCAACTCCCCTGCTCGAGCAGGGCGACCTGCAGACAAGCAGGGCACCACGCGATCAGGGACAAGATGGCAATCTTGCCAGGTAATCATGGCAAAACACCACAAATCCTTCCTGGCTGTGCATAACAGATAGGATGTCATTCTTTCAAGGTCTTATTCAGAAGATCCCCAAACTGTAAAGTGCTGAAGATATCAATTCCAAATGAAAGAAAGAGCTAGCAGTTATTTAGCCAAGATGTGAATCTACAGCTCCAGAGAGAGCCACACAATTCAGATCTGATCTTTATCCAACTCAGTTTCATTTTGTTAAAAGAGAGATTTGCTTTTCTTTCATGCTGAGGAGCGTCTGGGGCAGAGGGTGGAGTCCAAATCCACTGAGCTTTTGGTGTGAACTTGAATAAAGGACTATTTGCAAAAACATTGCTTTCATTATCCAAAAATGCTAGGTCAGAAAACAAGGGGCTACTTATGAATGAAAAACAAAATCAAGATCAAAAGTGAAAAAGTCAAACACACATCAAATATTTCTTTTCTATTGCATATGTAGAAAAAGCAGCAAACCAAAAGAAAAACATAAACAGCACATCATTATCATTTAAATTTCTTCTTCAAAGTGCTTTATCAGAGTTTTATAAAATATATAACACTGCTTAATATTTAACAGCAATATGGAACAAATATGCTGTTTATATAGAAGCAGTGGTATGTAGTAATAGCTACTGCTCTTCCTCTTTCAACAGAGGAAGGAAAGTGAGATAGAAAATAAAAAGTATTTTGATCAAAGCTTCTGCAGGATTTAGTCCTGATACTGGCATCTGAACTCAACCTTGCTCCCTACCATGCTGAGCCACAACCAGTCTGGAAGACAACAGATATTTCAGTGATGTTTATTCTACGTGCTCAGTTTGGGTTTTGACTGCTAAAAAGTTATATCCTATGAATGCAAACAAAGTAAGCTTGGAGTATGATTACTCAGGGGAACAAGGATGATGCTTCATCACAGCACTATGCTGCAAGATTAATGTGTAACACTTGATCGCAATAAATACACTGTAACAGCAATAACAGATTCTGTACCAGTAACGTGCCTGAAAAAGAGAGGAAGCAAGCAACACATAGCAAGGCTGCGTTTTCTGCAGTAGTTCTGAGTGAGTTTAAGGAAAAAAGCAAAACCTGCATAGATATGCAGGGCTGAGCTCAATGACACCGAGATCCATGGGAGCAACTGTGGCTTAACATATTCACACTGTATGGCACATTTCTGACACAAGAGCTGCAGCAACATTTGGTACTTGTTACCCCCATAGCATGAGATGCTAGAGATCATCTGTGCCCTCCTTTAACATACGGCATAGATAAAGCATGCTCAGAAGTTATGTGCTGGGGGTTTTGGTGCACGGAGAGAGTGTCTGGACCTCCCAGCCGCAGCTGGCCATTTCCAGATGACTCTGTGCTGAAAATGAGGTGGTGCCTCAGCAAAGTGCAGCTATGGAAAGATCTAGACATCCTCTGAGGACTGCAGAGGTGTCTGCCACTATGAATCACTGCCCATGTTAAGTCACTGCTTCATCATTTGTACTGAGGTATATTAACATACACTCTGAATAAAATGGGTCAAATTCAGTGCTGGCAGAAAGAGAGCTTCACTGACGTCAGCCTGGCATGGTGCATGCAAAATGCTAGTTGATTATCTCCTCTTCAAAAAAAGTCAGATTTTGACCTGGGTTGCACTCCCACAAAAAGGAGGAAGGAGGAACAGGGACCTATCTCACCTATCTTGTACTGGCTGCCCAGATCTCTACTCCGGCATGGGTTCAGAGTTTACTTCTCTATAAGCAACTCCTCCATGAGTTGGCTCCAGTCCCCTAAAGGCACAACAGTTCGCCCATTTACTATAGCCAAGGAAGGGGACTCATTAATTCCTAAAAAAGCAAATTAGTACTCTTCAATCAGCTGGGGGGATAAGGGTCTTGGTCCAAGGGCTCTGGGATGCTACAGCTGTACGAACACTGCAAGAAGAACATGGATGCAGAGCAGTACCTGGGCTGCACTGACAAAATGTGACCTAGACCAAGTACCACAAAGCAAGAAACCACAACTTAGTACCAGTTATCAGTGGTCCACTGCCTTTTTATATCTCAAAAAGGAACCATAGTGAGTTACAGCCCCCATTTATGCGACACAGCAAAGGAAACTATATGGCAGAATTTGACACAGGTCATTGCTACTGCCAGCATTGTCGTATGTTGACTAATAAAATGGATAGTGATCAAACTGGGGAGTTTAATAAAACAAGAGCACGACACAAGGGAAAGGAACGGGGAATGCTTCATAAGAGAAAGCGTAGCAATGTCTCAAAAAGCCAGAGAGATGAATGAGTTAAGGAAAAGGAGATTTAACACGTACAGATAAAAAGCAGTGAAGAGACAGATCAAAAATGATCAGGAACTACACGTACAGAATAGGAGAACACAGTATTACTTTTAACACTGGAGAAAGCCAACTGGCAAGATGGTACAGCAGACAGACTGAGCAGGTGCATTTCAAAACGAAAACTGAAAGTAGGAAAAAAAAAAAAAACCACCCAACAACCTAAATCCATCAAAAATCAACCCTAAGCCACCACAGCACTGAATTTGCTCCCAAGACCGTAACTGTATAATAATGCTGATTACAACAGAAGCAGAGAGTCTCTGCTCCATATTACACTGCATAAGGGGTTGCTGCTCCATCACCATCCAGAATCACAAACATCAAAGAATGCAAGATAACGAAGGAGGAAGGGAGCTTGACTCACTCAAGACTTCTTAACCTTGTACTGCAACAAATGCACTGACAAGCTAAGAAGAGTGTGGGAAAGGGATGGGAAGAAACTTGAAAAACAAGGTTGATGAGGAACAGTTAAATCAGCTAAATATATAGGGTCACTTTAGAGTTGTGAAACTGTGCCTGCAAAGCAAGGGAAGCCAGCGTTAAGTGCAAATAGAGCTGGAAACCTCCCCAGCTGCACAGTCACTTCACGGCCCTTTTGCTAAAAAGTCTTTGTGATCTTCCCAGTCGCACAGGAGGCTGACACCACCCCAATGACAGGATGTCCCCTCCAAGGCCACCTTGGTTTGTTGCCAGATTCTGCCGGCTGCCAGCATTCACATGGATTGTCCTTTCCCTGCAGAAAAGGCACTTTTCCATCAAATGGGCAAGGAAGGCTGATGGGAGGAGCAGGAGACCAAGGGGGGCCAATGCTCTTTTTCTCCTCCTCTCCCTGCGGGCAGTCTCAGGACAGCAGGACAACACCACCCCAGATGCTGGCTAGGTCAGGTGAACTTTGAGGTCCCCAAGAGGTGATGCAGTGACAAAGGCAGGACTGGGCAGCATCCTTCAAGGGTGATATCCTCTCTCAAAAGACAGACCCCATTCTGGATTCCCCTATTTATCAACCTGTGGGGCTGGGCGGGTTCCTTGGCATCAGCACAGCTGTATACATTCTCCCACTCCCAGAACTGAGAAGTAGTATGTTTGAATTAATAACATACACTGATCATAGTTCCTGTGCTCCACAGCAAATCCTCCCCTCTAATTCAGGGGTTCAGTCACCCAGCCTGTAAACTTCCTAAATGGATCCTCCCTACCTTGAATCAAGCACACAATTGCCTTTATAAGTAAAATTAGAAACAGGTGAAATCTTCTTGATCTTATATTTGTAGCAAAGCTGTGACCACATTTTTTAACTTACAATGCAACACAATTTTCTCCAAGTCCTCTTTTAATTCCTCACTGAAATTGCTTCTACAGCAGTTATCTTCAAGATCATTAGTATTGCCACCACACATAATTAACTTTACTGTGGCTTTATATGGGAAATGCAATGGTAACATTAATTATTTGCAAATGGTCACTGTCACATGCTGCATGGTGACCATGACACTCTATTGTACTTCAAAATACTCAAACCTCTGAAAGGAGTCAAAGATAATCTTCTTAATTTATAATGGGCCCTAGCAGTACAGCAAATTATTTTTATCTTTTCCCACACTCACATTATGAAAACATAATGCAGCATTTCTACAGCAAACATTTAAATGCAAGGGTTGTTGGTTTGGGTTTTTTTTCCATTTTCATTCGGACTGGCTAAGATAGGGTCTGTGTGGATCTTTAATAAGTTACTCATGGACTGAATACATTTGGAAAAATGGATGACTCAAAGGCAAAGTGTTTCCATCGTAACTGGTAGACACAGCAGCCGTCTTACTACATAGCTTTTCAATTCTTTGTTCTTTGGGAGGGGATTATTGCTATAGTCAATAGTAGACAATTAGAAGTAAAAAAAAAAAAAAAAGCAATGCCCTGTAAATGTTACCAAAAAAAAAAGAACATCCTAATCATGTTCTAAGCTCTACATGCCAGCATAGCATGCTACTAGTTGTTTTAAAATAAATCAAGTGCAGACTGTGATGAGCAGCAGGACAAATGCTCCCCTCTGCTGAAATGAATAGATCATCATCACGATAGCCAAGCACCAAAACCCTGTTTGTCCACCTGGGACTCAATCGCCAGCTCTTTCAATTAAAAGAATGATAATCTATTAATTAAGCCCATCTCTTTAGCTCTGTGGAGTTTATTCAGTCTGTCTCTGTCCTAAATATCAATAAGGTCTCGAGTAAGAAATTACAGTTCAGCTTGCTGGAAGTCTGGAAGGAGTAATATTTTAGCCAGCAATATACATGCATTTGCAATGCTGAATTTCTTGGGGTCAGGGATCACAATTTTGATCTGGGTATACACAGCCCGCAGCACAAAAGGGTCCTGTTCTTTGCCTGGGGCTTTTCAGTGAGACAACAGAAACAAACGGCAATAGCAGGAGCAGCAGACAATTTGATTTAAATTTGTGAGCACTCTTTATTCCAATGTAGTGCTTTAAAAGGGAATATAATGCTGATATTAATAGGACTGCAATATAAATACTAAATATTGAGACAATTATTTGCATTTTCAGTTTTGAAGAGGGCGAAACATAAGCATAAGGTTGATCAAAGTGATGAAGAGCACTGCTTTTTAGCACAGACATAAAATATATCCACTTAGTATAATCAGGAGCCAAATTAAGACAAGAAAATAAAAATACTCTGGTTATTTATTAGCCAACCTCTTCATCTCATCAAGAGCCTGAGAATAAATTGGTTACAGATACAGGAAAATACATTAAAAAAGTGATGTGACTATCAAATCAAGACCCAAATCTATATTTCAGAACACTTAATATTACAGTCCCATGTATATAGGTCAGGAAACATGTTCAAAATTGAATCTGATTTCAGATTTTGAAGAAGGCCAACATACCATAGGAAAATTTGGGTACGGATTAATCTTTCATATAAATAGACAACGCAAGTCTTCACTAAGGAATGGAAGACGATATGTTATCTGTATCCTGATTATTATATTCAGGAAAGTGAGTAGAGACAGAGCATATGAAACAGTAATGAACTTGCTCACAATGGAAAAAACCCAAGAAGACTGGATCCTAAAGTCAGTAAAAATACAAGTGTGTTCTGCCCTGAAAGTGAAGGAGAACATAAGGACGAGGTCCTCCCCTTCGATAATTTTTTTATTACTGTTGTCTTCAAGCAGCCGGTTGGCAGGAGAGGTTGAGATTCACCTCAGGAAACCCATGCTCTACCTTTTAAGTAATAAAATCTCTTTCATCCACTGGCACCATCTGCCCCAAGGGACCGCTGGATTTTGTCAAGTTGCTTGTTTGCCAGCACTCGCCAGTTTGGCATTTTTGTGTTTAATTACTGCAATAGCCACGGCTGGTGTTAAAGGATTAGTAAAAATTTGAGGGAAGAACAAGGACATCCAAGGAGCTAGGCAAACACCAACCATCCCTACTTAAAATTGGCTGTATCTAATTAAATAGCAGGATTTCTTAGCCATTTTCTACTCTCTCTCCCTCTCCAAAAACTCAGTCCCTTACCCAGCACATTTTAAGAGAAAGTGAAGAGCAGTGGAAATATTTTTCTGCCTTCAAATCTCTATTTATTAAGGTCTATTTATATTTTCATGCTCTAGTACAAGCACAGGATTTCCATAAATAAAATATTAAATGCAACTCTTCCTCTTTCAAGTTAGAACTGCATATGTGTGGTTTAGTATTAAGATGACATGGCACCTTTCAGACTGCTCTGAAATAACAAAATAACACATATTCCCTTTATGTTGCTGTATCTTTCCCTTTCCTCAGTCTTAAGAAAACTCTCTACAAATGAGCCAAGGATGCTCCCATGTTAAACTAGCTTCACTCTTGAGGCTGATAATTCTGTTTTTCTAGAGAGCCTTCATCAAGAGGGATGGTCCCAGACAGAAAAGTAGACTTGGGTATTCTTGGGCCAAGGCTAATTGGAAATTAGGACTGATTTTCAATTAAAGACAGGTTTTCAAAGGCACTCAGACACTGCGCTTGCCTGGAGACCTTTCTGGATTGGAGCTGTAAATGCAACTCAGAGCCCCTGAGTGAGGCTGCAATGGGGCAGCGGCTACAGGAGTATACGGGACTGGAGAATTAATAACCTCAGCCTCTTGCTGCAGAAAAGCTTGGATCCATTTACACTTTCAGTTTGAACTTACTCTTGACCTGTTAATACCCAATTATTCCAGTGTGCGCACTGCCCTTTCAATAGAGTGTATTTTTCCTTCTGCAGTGTTTACTCCTGATGTATTTCTGGAGAAGAGCCACACATTCCCTCAGCACCCACTTTGCTCAGCTGAATAGGCCCCTTTCTTCTAGTCTTCCTCCATGAGAACATTTTGTCAAAACTCAAATTGCTCCAGCCTATTTCTCTCTACCTGGTCCAATGTGGATATTTTCTTGACCCAGACACAGGATTTGCGATTCTACATCACTCCTACCACTTCCACGTACAGAGGCACCAAGATTTTGCTGCTTCTACTAGAAATACGTCTCTTGATGCATCCTCAAAATGCATTTGCTTTTTTCCATGGCTAAGGAAAAAGCCACTTTTGTGGTTTGCAATAATTGTGAGATGAAATACTGCACTAGAGTCTCTACCACTGCCTTTCCAATCTTCGGCTCCCAACAGAGTATATATCACACAGTATATATAGTGTATATGCTAGATATGCACTGCAGTACGGATTTTTCTAATTAATCTCCACGTGTTTGCCTTCCATTTGTGGAAAACTGCATTTCATCCCATTTCTTCTGTCCCAGCTCTCAAGGTCATCCACTTTTTCCTGGATGATTTCCCAAACATCCTCTGTCAGGACAATGCCTCTCAGCGTCATGGCATCAGCAAATTTTAACTTCATGAGAACTCAGCTGGGCCTTGTGCCAAAGCCCTTTCTCAAAATTAAGAGAGATTGGTTTTTAAGAGGGAGAGCTTAAGATCTCTGCTTGTAACCCCACTGCAGCCAACCCAGCCCTTGCCATCTCACTTGAAGCCAGCTTCTTCTGCTCACTTCCCAATTCCGTTACTAATCCTCATCTTCTCTGGCTTAACTAATAAATCCCTGCACAGACTGCATCAAATCATTCACTCAAGTCCAAACAGATGAAATCTACTGGATTTCCTTGGGGTAGAAAATCTGTTATCTTATCAAAAAGTTATTAGATTAGTCTGGCAAGATCTATCTTTAGAAAATCTGTGTCACATTTGATCCCATTTTTCCCTCAACAATATGTCTTTAATCAGTCTGCTTGAAAAAACAAAGGCCTTGCACTAACAGCCTGGAATTTTCCTCAGATCATTTTTCATCCTTTTCAAATGTTGGGCATCACTATTAATAATACTTAAGAGTTATGGCACCACTCCGGGTTTTGTTAAAAATATTTCCCTTTGACCCTCTGATTTCATGAGGCAGCTCTTTCTCACCTCCGGGACAGAGGTTACCTGGTCACCTCAATTTGATTGCATTAAGCTGCATAATTTGCTCTCCTTTTGATTACTGTTTTTCCATTTTCCTAACATTGTTGCTATTATTTATTTTTCCTTCCACCCCAGGACTTTCTTCCCAAAAACAGAGGAAAACTATTCACTTAAGTTCTTGGGTTATGGCCTCTGTGGGCACAGATGCACATCTCTCACAGGTGCCTCCTCAAAGTCAGCACTTATAGACACCAATTTCACCTCTGCATCCCAGGAAGAGAGGAGAAAAAAGTGCATGCCCATTGTCAGGAAGGAGCAGAGACAGGACCCAGACTCAAAACCAGAGAGAGATAAAAGGCATATTTGCTGCATTCACTATACGTGAGCCCAGCACCCTCGAGGAACCCAGCCATAACTCCTAAAGGCTACTGTAGTGTATGAGCAAGTGATTAAAGGGGACTGAGTTATGGCTCTCCACCTGTGCACAGCCACAAGCCCTACTGCACCAGCTCCTGCTCTCACCAGCTCTGGCTTGACCTGCAGCGATGCTGCCACCTCCAACTATATTTGACTCTAGAAGGTAAGGGGAGGGGGAGCTCCAACCACACCAGTGGAGTCAGCATGCAAAGCCCGCTGCCTAGGTCTGTCATCCAGCATCCTCCCAATAGCCAGGGACTGCGAAAAAGGGGACCGCGATGCTTCTGATAGGCACCCTGATGGCACCAGAGCCCGACGGGTCTTCACAGGTTGTATGTCAACATGGGACAGGGCAAAAAGATGAGAGACCCCTGTGGGACTCCACCCATGAGGAGCCTGACAGCAGAAATCCCATTTCCCATCACTGCCCTTTGGGTTCAACTGCCAAAAAGGACTTCAGACCTCTTTAAAGAATTATCCCAGGGTCCTACTGCCACAGTGTGGCACCTGCCTTAAGTGTGTGGCCATGGTGGACTGCAATGAATGCCACAGGGAGCAATCTCACTTCTCCACCACACAAGAGAAAGGCATGAGCCTTTTCATCTATGAATAAGAAGAAACCACTCAAGATGACTAAACATTGCTTCTCCTCCAAATCCCAGTCAGGAGCTTCGCAGACTGCTGTGCAAGGGGACAGGGGACTAACAGGTGTGAGAGGGCTTCCAGAGACCCCCATGGCTGCAGAGAAATGCCCAGCTGGGCAATGTTTCTGGAGGATCTTGGTGCTATGAGGATACATTTGGTGTTCCTCTTCATTCAGACACCAGGAAGGTCCCTTGTCCCGCAACCCTGCAGGACATTCCTTCCCCAGCCAAGCTGGGGATCAGCAGTCCAGCTGGGATGTTCGGGGTTCAGGAGCCAGAACCCCACCCTCGGACAGTGCAAGCTGGGATCTCCTGAAATGCCTCCTTCTGCATAACTGGAAGTACCAGGAGTGACAACACTGCCCACCCGATTCCCTTCCCTTCCTGAGCACAGAGGCCTTCTCAGGATGAGCAGGCTACTTGCCAGGCCCAGAAGCACCCGGGAAAAGCAGCTTTCCTAGAGAAACCAGACAGGGGATGACTTGGAATCAAAGAGACCTGAGGCAGTGCTGAGGGTAGAAGAAAATACTTCAATAACACATGGGAATTGCCTTTTGTAGAGGGGAATTACTCTCACATCTCCAAGACTGTGGATTTTTCTTCAGTTTTTGGTACTTCTGGATAGTACTTCTGGATGGCACACACACACACACACTCCCCCTAGACTTTTAACCTCTGACTGACCAGAAAATAGCCCTTTATCCAGTCAGGTGCAGAAGCGACCAAGTAACAGTCCCCTGCATAACATTACCACCTCTCTCGGGTCAGTTTGTTCCAGCATCTTTACATCCTCCAGGATTGCCATGATATATTGCAACCAGAAATGAAGCCACTGACCCTGACAAAAAGCACAGCAGCCTTTGTGCTGAGCAATACAGGATGCTCCTCCCTTGCTCTGTTTCTCTGCCGTCAGCCTCCAGTCCCCACATGTAGCCATGCATTAGCAATCCTCCCCACCACATGTATAACACATTGGTTTGTTGTATTTTTTTTTATTTTAATCAAGCATCCTATGGAATGGAGGAAGGAAAGACATGCAGAAAGCTTCTTGTTCTTAGGTGGAGCAAGGGGAAAGGTACCCCTCCCTTGTAGATGTGATGATGATGAGCAGTCAAAACCAGGCATCTGTTTGCAGCCAGCAAGACCCAGTGCAGACAGAGAAGTGATGCTACCTTACTGTAGCAGAAAGGCAGGTCAACAGTTTTTACCACTGTGCCTCTTTTTGGCAACAAATTACTTTCATCCCTGATGCCTTCACTAATAAAAGGTCTACAGCAGGGAGCAGAGCACCAGCCTTCACAAGATTTATGCCAACAGAGAGCTGCTTTGCACAGAGTTCTCTACTGACTACATCCAGTGGCCTCAGGTGGCCCAACAGGGCATGGCTACAGGCGAGGCTTTATTTAAGTCTGGTCTCCCACTACGACAAAGAATATTTCAGACATAAATTGGACCGCCATCTCAGCTAGCTGTTGTGCATCCAGCAGTCAATCCACCTGTGAAAGCTACCTCCTTGCAAAAGATGGAAACAACCGGTCTACCTAAAGTTTCCACTCCTGGGGGAAGGTGAACAACTATATCTCTGCTCATCTCCCAAGGCTGGGGAAAGGGAAGAAACTTCCTGGCATGTCTGCTGTTGTAAAATGAAAAGAGATTAGGAAGGAGACAGGCAGCTCATGCTTGATTCCAGCTTCCCTCTCTCCTCTACCCAGAGCAAGAGCAGCTCCTCTTTCAGGACACGAAAACATTGCAAGAAACTGAGGGAGTGGATTTTCAAAAAAGGTTCAGAAGAGGGGAGAAAGAGAGGAAGTACTGGAATGAAAGGCAGGAAGAAAGCAGAGATGATTTACAAAGCCACATATTGGGAACCTCTCTGCTGGAGTATGTGCTTGTGCTGGAAAGCGTCACACAAATCTGCTGGTAGACCTCCATGCTGTAGTTCAGATAAAAACCTCAACATTTGTTTTTTATCCAAACTGACCCTGAACTTCATAGCCTTTGAGATCCTGCCAATCTCACTCTCCCTGTACATGTGTTTTTCCAGAGTAGAAGCTGATTTTGCTTTATGCATTTGTAATGACAGGTTGTGAATCAACACTGTGGAATGATGCAACATCACATGGGACCATGGGAATTTTCGGGTTCAAGTCTCTATATTTTAGGAACTAAAGAAGACTGCTAAGAAAAGCCTAGAAATTGAACCAGTTTCAAGCTTCTACTTATTAAGCCAGTTCTAGAAAAGTCACAAAATATATCAAGATAACTGCATTTAAATTCCTCCAGCTGTCATAATTCACACAGCTTATTTGAAAAACCATCCCCTGCAAAGTTGTTGTATTTTCACCCCCTCCCAGTGTTTGCATTTATGGAACTGATGCTTGCTGAGGAGTTGATAGCTGGAAACCCTCCATCCCTAATGGGGAAGCATGAAAGGCTGGCACTCGGCTTAGCGGAAAATGAGAAGTCTTGAGGGTCTGCACTGAACACAAATAAAAAATTACAAGCTGCAAGGTTTCAAATTAACATCCTGATGCTTCACATTATTCTTCAGAAAAGCTCAGTCCCTCCTTTGATCTCAGGATTACAGGCAGCTAGGTCCTGATTCACAGCTACACAAAGAAGTTGCTGCACTATGCTGGCAGTAGGCACAGACCTTAAAATAAAACCCAAAGTACGCGGACACTCATTTGCAAACCTCTGCCAGCACACTAGTGAGATCTTCATTCTGAGACATCTGGGGGTCAGTTGGGCCCCTGCAGTCAAATAAGGGCGCATTGCAAAGTCTGGTCTCTGTAAAATCCATAATTTGTCTCAGGAATTATTTCTCTCTTCATTCTCACCTGATTAATCCCAGTCTGCGCTCTTCAGGCTCACTCCCCCTTGCAAGATAATCAGAACAGCTACCACATATATTCTTTACGAACTGAATTACTGATGGCAACTTTAAACTAAATGCCAATTTGTCATAATTAATAAAATTCTTATGCAGCATAATACAACTCAGCCCAAATTCTAATGATTCTGAAACGCCTAGAAAATTGTCTAACGGTTGGTGGCATATACACACTGACAAAATATAACTTTAAGAACGGTATAGTGTGGTTTTTTTAAACCACAACTATTTAACTGTATCTACCTTCATTTTTAAGACAGGGGATGTAGAGTAGAAACATTACTGCCTTATTTGCAATCCTTATTTGCAAGCCTACCTAAATACTGGAACAGGTATTAAATTAGTTTTGCCTTTTCAAAATGAAGTGCTAGGTCTTCAGAAAGTGCACAGTACCTCTAAGTCCTGACATTTCAGCAGGGACGCAGAATGCTGCACTTCTGGAAACGAGGGCCAAGACGGTCACACCAAAGGGAAGCAATTACAGCCAAGATTTGAAATCTGAAATGCTCAAGATTTCATTTTCAAAATTCTGCATATTTCTTCAATTAAATATTTAATAGCTGTAACTATAAAGAGCCTATGCAGATCTCTTAGTAAAGTATTATACTCTCTGGTGAAAGAGCAGGTCAAGGCCAGAGTCACCAGAAGGCAGCTGCTTCGATGCAGGTCATCCCAGCTAATCATGGAGATCATCCGTCTGCTTTCTGTGTTGCAGGAAAGAATGTACATAAGGCTGTATGAAGAGGCAAACTGCTGAAAATTGGGCTTTATGTACGAATTCGTGAAGCAGTAGCACTGAGTAATTTCTGCTTTGGCAGATTCAGAATGCCTTTTCATATGAAAATCAAAAGCAAATATATTCTTGACTCCTAGCTCATGCTTCTATACATGTACATAACAATAAGGCAAAACAGACACTAAAAACATATCCTGGCAATAAACACTTTAAGACTTCATTAGAAAACCAAAAGGTCACATCTCATACAAGAAAAAGTAAAATTATCTAGGCTGACATTTACAACTAGTTTGAAATGACATTAGCATGAAAAATACGTTACTGCAAGAGGTAGTCTTACCTATAAGTTTAAATGTGCCCTTTAAGCATTAATGCTGAAAACAAAACACTGAAAAATATCTGAAGCCCTGCCAATTACATCTCAGTATTTTACAGCAAAACAACATGAAGCAGACAATTAGCAGAAGATTTCAGCCCCTCATTAGCAAGCAGAACCCAACAGTAAGAGGAAAAAAAAAAAAAACCAAACACCATCATATGAGCTCTGACGAGCAGGTTACGGGCTCAATCCAGCTGTGAGATATTCAGGCACCCATTACCGTGCAACCAGCTTATCCACGGATGTGAGCAAATACCAGGAGCTGATTTTGCAATGCACACAGCGACGAGCCCGAGCATCCATGCACCTCTCAAGGCAATAACAGAGCCCTCTGCTTGCCTGCTCGCTCACTGTCACTAGGAAAAAAAGATACGCTGTGCACAGAGCAGACGATTTTTTTTTGTGGACTTACTTTAACTGTCGAGGTTCGCAGTCAACTCCCGGCAGTAAGAGCCTCGCTGCCTGCCGTACGTCATCACTGTCCACCGAGAAACTGCGCCGGTGCCCCGCGTGAGCCACAGCAACCCGTATCCACTCCATCAGGGGAGGCAGCACAATGAACGGCCTGGGAAAGCACACAGACGTGAATGCTACAGTACACTAGCATCAAAATAACAGGTATACAGAGAGAGGCTGGGGGGGGTGGGTGTGCAAGTGTATATAGTGTGAGAATATATATACACAGAATGAGAGAAGGAAACAAGCAAAACGAAAGGATGGGAGAGCAAACTGGCTCAGCAGATTTCAAGCAGGTCTAAATCAAGATGTCTCACCCTGTCTCCAGAGCAGGATTATCTGAAGAGTGAGATGTATGAGCCACGCTTACTTATGGTGCTCCTGTGAGGTCAGTGCACCCGCTTGGC
>NW_010138824.1:69246-73113 GCF_000699245.1 Pterocles gutturalis
CTGGGCTGGGTATGCTCCCCAGCCCCTTTGCATTAGGGACAGAAGAACAAACCAGGCCAGAGAGAGGGGATGCCCCCACCCCAGGATGCCAGGGGTGGAGAGATGATGCTTGAGCAAGTCTCCAGCATCTCCTGCTGATGGAACGCACGCCTCATGCTCAGAGCTGAAAGTGGGGACCTTTACAGTTGATCCTGATTGTGGGGGTTATCTGTGAGCAGCATCAGAAACCAGATTGTTTTGTTTCACTTTTAAGCATACCCTTGCTTGTATCAAACTGCCACACCTTAGGGTACCAGCTGTTCTGCTACTTGAGCAAAAATACACAAAACCAACGTCCAAAGTGGATGGCGGGACTCTGGGCTACAGCCCCCACTTGAGCAAAGCATGGACACCATCAGAGACATGGTCCTTCACTCCACAAGACCTGGACAGCCCTATGTCCTAGCAGGAGCTGCCTGTGTCTTATGTGAAGCACACAGCATTCGGTTTACCCCCATCTACGCTAAAAATTATTTGTGGTCCAAGAGAAAAATGCCAAACCTTAGGACTTGAAGCTTTATATTAGAGCTGAAAGAAAAAAATAAATATCTGCACCTGAACATCATGGAAGGTCACTGCCTGTTAGGTCAAGGTGGACCAAAATCTGCAGAGCAACACAGGCTGCAGCAACTGCCCCTCCCTTCCCAACAGGTTTTCATGCCTGCTTCATCTCCTGCTTGGCGTGTCCAAAAATGGGTGTTTCCTCCACAGCAGGTACACAGGAGAAAACGTGTGTGTGGGGAAGGGATGAGGAAGGGTAAAAGAAACCCCTCTTAATAAAAATACATTATAAAATTCTAAAAATTGTAAAATCATTAAAAAATAATAAAGGTCTCCAAGAGCTACTTGAAAACTATGCTGAAAGTCCTGTATTTAGCCAGGACTGCTGAAAACTATTTAAACACAGTGAAACTGTTTCATCCACACTGTGAAGTAGATACCAGGCTAAGGGATGTTAACAGAGAGTGTTATAATACTCAAAAAGGGCGGGGGAAGAGATGAAACTTGTAAATTACTACGGTCCTCAAGGATTGTCTGTAATTAACCCACTCTTACCTTCTTCTGAACCTTTTTCCTTTGTCTCATTTCCTGTGTGTCTCCCTTTCCCCTCCTCTTTAACTGTATATTCCCATATTCCCTCTGTTTATTAGCTCAGTATATCATCCTAATACTGGAAATGTTCCTTTCAGTGCAGCATCATCCCCTGCTTTCGCTCCTTTCACTTCTCCTGCTCCTTTTCATTTGATATTGTTTTCCCTTACTTGCCTTCCCTTTTGTGGTCTCTTGAAGGGGGAAAAAATAAAAAGTCTGGATTAGGTGCCCAGTAGGCAAATACTTTACATTCTAAATATGTAACTTTAGCCCAAAACGACCTACCCTGAGAAAAATGATCTAAGATTATGTTGATTCAGGAATATCCTTTTCCTATTTATAGTTCTTTATACCATTTATTTCTCTTTTGAAGATTTGACTTTACATAGTTCTGATATTAATATTCTTGAGGAGGGATGAGATATTTCACAAGTGCCGAAGGACAGAGAAGCCCTAAGGCCACTAACTTTCCCTGAGATGCCAGGTTCCCAAATCTCACAGGCACTTAAATGAACAACCTCCTTTTTGAAATATGACATCTTTGGCTGACTTGCCACTGTCATCGTTATTCTATTCAAACACATTGCCGTGACCTCAAGACCAAGCTGCACTTGTTTCTAAGGCGTTCTGCTTTCCCCAAACCTGCCATGGCCACGTAAGGAAGCAGATAAGAACAGAACAGTACCATGGGAAGACTTCCATTTGTTGTGAAGGTGGCAGTGGTCAGAGGAGGGAGAGGGGAGAAGCAGGGGTGCATATGCTCGCCTGGATGCGTTCCTGTGTGATCTGATCTAGGTGTTCCCGCTCCGGCAGGGGGATTGGACTAGATGATCTTTCGACGTCCCTTCCAATCTCTAACATTCTGTGTGATTCTGTGATATGCTCCTAGAAGGTGACCTGGGAAGCAGGTCACCTGTGACATGTGTCCTTGGAGCAGAAGGGACTCTCTCTCGCGGCGTTAAGTAGCTGGGGACAAGTGATCAGTGGGAGTTGTCTTCATCACTTGCTGAGCAAACAGCAGAAAGGGAGCTGCAAATCACACTGGAAGTGTAAAAATGCATATAGTTACCCAGAAAACTCGGTGCTAGGAAAACAATTAAAGGGAAACACACTTCTAGGTTATGACTTACATGAGTGAATGCGGTCTGGACCAGAGAAATTGAGACAGGCTTATACAAAGCCTTCCTCTAACATCTGATAGGCAAACAGAAGAGCAGAGGGCCATGCCTGAACAGGGGACTTGGGGGTTCAAGCTTTCTCCTCTCTCATGCAAGTCAGAAACTCACCCAGAACAAAATCTGCCCCACCACTTTAAAGAGCAGAGCAAACAAAATTATTTCCAGGAATGGAAATAACTGCAATATAAAATTGCCTTTTTTTTTTTTTTTCCTTTCCTGGTCTTGCCAACTTCAACAGAGCAATAGAAATGAACGTGGCTATTTGGTGCAATAAATCCCAAGAGGGAAGAGAATTAGTGTTCTGTGGAAGCAGGAGGATTTTCTCGAAAGGCCAGTTTTGCTCCATACACAAGGATGTGGACTTCACTCACAATACATTACATTCCTTTTTCCGAGGCAAAAAAATCCCACCCATCACTGCATATCTGAGCATGTCAGGGAATTTGTATTTTGAGAGGACAACCAAATATGGTTGAGTGCAATAGGTTAAAAATACCCTTCAAGAGTCTATGCACCACGTAAAGGGGATTTTTTTTAATGCTGCTTATGTGCTAAAGGAGAAAGAGGAACACAAAGTCATAGGGAGGTGACAACCCACAAGACAACGTGACATCAGCAAGACATATTTCACTTTTCAAATGACACTGTGCAAAAATGGGATAGGCAAATGCATCACACAACATCGGCATATATGTTGATTTATCTCTGCTGTACAAAGGCAGGTAGCAACCAGGAGAGTTTGGTACTTATGTGTTCTAGAGCATTTGTGTTCTAGAGCAGACACATGGCAGATAATTCACCTAGTTATATGTTCTGGAAACATACGCCTTAATTAAATTAATCTAACCACAGTAGGAACCTGCTGGGCTTGAGTGCCTGCAGGATGTGGAAAATCAGGAGTAGCTCAACTGCTGCGGAAGCACCTTACAGGGGTGTGGGTCAGTGAGTGCTCTGACCTTCTCCAGCCCATCCCTGTACCTGTGCTCAACTTTAAATGTGTGCTCCCATCCTCTTTTAATTCACTGTGGTTCAAAGTTAAGCATGAGCTTAAATAATGTCCCCAAAAAGGAGGGATTTCAGCACAGGGTTGTATTTTCCTGGACTGTCATCTAAGGGGAAAAACATGCCAGATGGGGACGCAGGGAGAGGTCTCCGCACAGAGCAATCCCCATCCCACACAAAAGAGCTAGGAGGTGGGGGAGGGACAGGGGGATGCTGACAAAAAGCAGATCCCAAAGGGCTGGACCCTTCTGTGCCTCAGTCCTTGTCAAGGGGACAGGCAGCTCCTCTTGGAGCGTGTCCTCGCTGGGTCCCTACTTAAACAAAAAAAGGAATTATCAGAGCTTCACATCCCTGGTTCCTCCCTCCACACAACATCCCTCCTCTTTCTCTCTGGCTGCCCCACACCCCTCCCACAGCTATTTTAGGATGGCTCTGGGACCTGTAAGTTCCTGTGCCTTACAGACATTTGCAGGCAATAACCAGTCGCAATCCTCGCTCCCCTCCTCCCCCCCACCCAAGGCTCATGGCTCACCTTCCTCTGTGGCAGCTCCCCACC
>NW_010138824.1:73130-92432 GCF_000699245.1 Pterocles gutturalis
GGAGCACAGCCGATGACCCCGCTGTGCCCGATCAGACGTCAAACCTATGTCATTTTTTGCAGGGCTGATGTCTCTGTGACATTTTGAATCACAAAATGGCTCATCAGGAAGGTAAATGTTGTGGGACAGGACCTAAATGTAAGGCATAATGCACTCCAATCATGCCACCTTTTGCCTAAAACCCACGCTCCTCCTGAGATGCCCACAGCAGTCCTGAGCTGCCCACCATCTCCTGGAAAAGGGGAAACATAACCCCTCCCATTTTTAAAAAAGGAAAAAAGGAAGCCCCAGGGAACCACAGGCCAGTCAGTCTCACCTCTGTGCTCAACAAGATCACGGAGCAGATCCTCCTGGAAACTATGCTAAGGCACACGGAAAACAAGCAGGTGATTGGTGACAGTCAGCATGGCTTCACTAAGGGCAAATCGTGTCTGACAAATTCGGCAGCCCTCTACAACAGGGTCACAGCATTGGTGGAAAAGGGAAGAGCAACTGGCATCATCTACTTGGACTTGCGCAAAGCACCTGATGCTGTCCTGCATGACATCCGTGTCTCTAAATTGGAGAGACATGGATTTGATGGAAGGACCACTCGCTGGATAAGGAATTGTCTGGATGGTCGCACCCAAAGAGTTGTGGTCAACAGCTCGATGTCCAAGTGGAGACTGGTGACAAGTGGCGTTCCTCAGGGTTCAGTACTGGGACCAGTGTTGTTTAACATCTTTGTCGGAGACATGACAGTGGGACTGAACAAGTTTGACAATGACACCAAGCTGTGTGGTGCAGTTGACATGCTGGAGGGAAGGGATGCCATCCAGAGGGACCTTGACAGGCTTGAGAGGTGGGCCCATGCCAACCTCATGAAGTTCAACATGGCCAAGTGCAAGGTCCTGTGCATGGGTTGGGATCTAAAGCACAAATACAGGATGGGACAAGAATGGATTGAGATCAGCTCTGAAGAGATGGACTTTGGGGTGCTGGTAGACGAGAAGCTTAACAGGACCCAGCAATGTGAGCTTGCAGCCCAGAAAGCCAATCATGTCCTGGGCTGCATGAAAAGAAGCATTAGCAGCAAGTCGAGGGATGTGAGTCTCCCCCTCTACTCTGCTCTCATGAGACCCCACCTGGAGTACTGTGACCAGCTCTGGAGCCCCCGACATAAGAAAGACATGGACCTGTTGAAGTGGGTCCAGAGGAGGGCCCACGAAGATGGTCAGAGGGCTGGAACACCTCCCCTGTGAGGACAGGCTGAAAGAGTTGGGGTTGTTCAGCCTGGAGAAGAGAAGGCTCCAGGGAGACCATATAGCAGCCTTCCAGTACCTAAAGGGGGCCTACAGGAAAGATGGCAAGGTACTTTTTAGCAGGGAGTGTAGTGATAGGACGAGGGGTAATGGTTTTAAGCTGAAAGAGGGTAGATTTAGATTAGATATTAGGAAAAAAAATTTTACCATGAGGGTGGTGAGGCACTGGAACAGGTTGCCCAGAGAAGCTGTGGATGCCTCTTCCCTGAAGGTGTTCAAGGCCAGGCTGCATGAGGCTTTGAGCAACCTGGTCTAGTGGAGGATGTCTCTGCCCATGGCAGGGAGTTAGAACTAGATGACCTTTAAGGTCTCTTCCAACCAAAACTATTTTATGATCCATGAATGATCGTCAACCAGGCTTAGTCCTCCTCTACCCCTTGTTCACAGCAGAGCCTGCAGCATGCTTCAAGTCCAGGAGTTCATCAAGCACACATGAGAGATTTTCCCAAATAATCACAGTGCTCAAAGAAAAAATAATTGTTTTAAGTGCAGCACAGCAGCCTTTCTTTTTACAGGCGCACTTCACATTGCTCTTCTTCAGATGCTGAGCCCTTGCCCCACCACATGCACACACCCACTGCGTGTATTAAAATTAACCACTATAAAGAGGAATGGCTTGATGCTCTGCATCACAATGGAAATGGAGAAATTCCCAAGGGCTTGTCCTATTCAGATGTGAATTCCCACAGCCACCTTGTGCTGTCTCTCCCTCAGTTTCACCAGCTGTGAAGTGTACCCAGCTGTATAGACCTGACCTCACTTCAACACCTTCTGTACGGTTCACTTATTGCAACTGCTTTGGATGATTTCTGTTTGTAGGATCCTTTAGCTACTGAGGAGGATGCTCTTGTGGTAGGCGTTGAGTTTCCTCACTCACTCCAGCCAAGGAGTGGTGACTGCAAACATGTGTGGCAATGGCGGCCAACGTGCTCTACACAGGGCACTGCTCTTTTACTGATTGCTTTTGCAATTTTAGAGTTAACAGCACTTCTGGGAAGCAGAAGGCTGTACTTTTGTAAGGAAAAGCCTATCTAGACAAAGGTAGGGAGATGTTTCTGCTTGCAGATATGAGTCGGCAACTTTAAAATTATGAAAAGGTCTTTTTATTTCTTTGGTTTTATGTTTATGTTTTCATGGGTGGTTTTTAAAGAAAATCCCAATGTACGAATTGAAAAGCATTCTCAGTTCTGACAGTTTTCATTTAGAACTTATGACGAAACCATATATGCAATGCTAGTCCATTTTTAGTGTCATTGGAGGAGAGAAAAGCATGTTTTTTTCCAAGATTTAAGTGTACATTTCAGATGGGTTTCCAGGCTGAAAGACTAATATTTTATATTTACACCATAAGCTACTTGCCTTCCAAGCGAGGAAATACTTTCCAATATCTTCAGAAAGCTGCCAGCCCCACTCCTGCCCAGGGACCCAGTGGCACTGACTGATGCACCACCCAAGTCCACATAGCTATCCCACGCTAGGCAGCTCCTCCACCACCCCAGAAGCCTCTGAAAAAGCCCATTCTGCATTTTGTTCAGGTTGAAGGTTCAATTCTCCTTGCTCTCACACAAGCCTCAGCGAGACCCACCTAGGCGGAGGGAAGGTTTACCCTTATGCTTTCATGTACCAAGACATCAGTGCTCCAGAGTCAGCACAAGGGTACCTGCAAGTCTTGTTTTTTGAACTTGCACCATCCCGGTTGCCTCTCCTGTACTCTCCTGTATTAAAAAGATTAATGGCCAAGACTTAAAATGCAACCAAGTCAACGCGATGACTTGGCCATCAACCACAACAGGGAAATATTTCACAGGCAGCTTTGACATCAGATTTGACATGACTATCTGTGGCATAAATCCCTGAAGAGACACCAGCATTGGGAGCACAGCGCAGAACAGCCTGGGTAATGTGTTCTCAGAGTGCTGCATCCAATTTTCTCTATTTAAAAAAACCCTATAGCCATGGACAGCCTAAGTCTAGCTTGATAAATTAGGTGTGGAATACAGCCCCAGCCCAGCAAGGATACACCATCTGATAGCTGAGCTATGAATACTGCCTGAACTATTTCTTGTAACGTGCAATCTCACACGCTGCAGGCAGCTGCCAATACCATTTCTGAAAGGATTTTTTTAAAGTGGGAAGTTCAATATTTAGGATGCAGATCTAGAGGATTTACGTAAGGATGGACTTTGGATTTCTTTTCAGTGGTTCCCAGCAAAATCAACCCTGGTAAGTTCAGCGAGGCCATGGTTTTACCATCTGATGTTTTCAACTAAGTAGTGGATAAAACTGGCTAACATAGGGCTATGCCATACTGGCACACCAAGCACTTCTTCAGACACACATTGCAAGATGAATAGTTTTCATAGTAGGACTTCCACATTCCCAGTGCTAGAGCTTTACTTGTTCTTCATCAGCTTTCCCCATCCCTCCACTCTCTGCTGGCCTTTGCTGGAGACTGCCCTACCCATGGAGTTTGTACCACGGAAAAATTTAAATCAGGGACATTTCCCTATTTATCTTCTTACTGAAATTGTTCTATGGGTATAATCTGTACAACAGACATGTCTGTACCAGTTATGAAGGTGCTTTGTATGAGTTCATGTTATTTTATAGCAGTGGAACATTCCTCTCATTAAGAGGGTTGTATCATATTAATCAGACAGGCATACTAATAACTATCCAAAGCATGAAACAAAATTCAGATAATAACCCAAACCCTTCCCATTAATCACAAATGACTACAGGCTACAATTTGCACATGTGTGCATGTGCAGGGGACATGTCTGTTTTTGTGTGTGTGTGCATGCGTGTGAGGCAGGCAGAAAAAGAAAAAGAAGCAATAGCCCATGGGAGTTTCCTATGGGATTGCTCTGCACACAGGGAAAAGCAGTGAAGCAAAGTGAAAAGAAGGTTAAAACCAGACACATATCCATCAACTCAATTAAGACTCAAGGGGAAAAGCTAAAGGCTGCTGGGTGGTACAGGCAGTTAATGCTCCTCCAAGACAGAGTGGTAGAGGAAACACTGGAGAAGGAACTTTGCTGCCATGTGAGCAGAATTAATGGGTGGTTCTGGACTGACTGAGCTGCTAAACTGCCGCTTCTCAATGAGTTGTTAATGGGGACCATGGAGAGTTAGGAAGTAATGAGGACTTTGTCAATACAGCTGTGGATAAAAGTGGGTAAGGAACCACTTAAGGAAAAAAAACATCACACAAATCTGCAACTACGGATTCTGCGCTTTCCGGTACTTAAGAAATTACTTGCAGTAATTTTGGAAGTGTTATACAGGCTGGGAAGCAAAACATAACCACGGGACAGATCCTTTTATTAAACCAGAAGTGGCAAGCAAGAAAAAAATCTTGGTAACAGTGGTCTCATCTGCAATTTCCTCTTTTTTTTTTTTTTAATTCCCAGGAAAGCAAAAGAATGAACAAACCTAAATAATCTGCAGCTGCATGCAGGTGGAAGCGCCGGAGGAGCACCGCTGTCACAGACAACACCCAGCACAAGACAAATGTCCCAGCTGCATCCCAGCTGGGTGCATTAGGAAAGGGCGTCCCCACAAACAGGTCCAAACCCCCTCCTCTACCTCCAACACCTGCCAAAATAGCCATCTACATGGTACCCAAGGCCATTAGGTAACCCACCCCAGCAAGACTGGCTTGTGTTGATGCCAACAACACAGCCAAAAAATCAGAGGGTTTCTTCCAAAGTGACCAGAGTGAAAGAAGAATATGAAGTTGGGGTAGGAAGGGGTCACACATCCATCTTATGGTTGGGTTTGTCTGGCATTTAGGAAGTGGGGAATCTTTTCCAGGTTTTCTGAGCAATCCTGGCCACTTTCCACCTCCTCCCTCTCCCATGAAGGCAGCCCCACTGCAAGAGCCTCACTGTATAATCATTTTCCTGTTCTATTTTATGTAAAGACAAACACTGTTAAAAACACAGCGCATTCTCATTTCTTTACCTCCATGAAGAGCAAACACAGAGAAATGGTCCCTAGAAAATACTCCTTAGAAACAAAGCTCCGGATTATTCAAAGGTAAACATCCCATTTTACTCGTCCCCCAAGACTTTGAGGGAGGTATACCTTCCTATGCTAAAAAGTGCTAAACCAGGCAGGTTTGCATCGGTTGTGCAGATTACACTTCGGATTCCCGCCCATATCCAGCTTCTGCAGGTGGACATGCAGAGCCTTTGCAGCTCCCTAATTCAACCCATTTCAGAGCTGAAATCCAGGTGGGCTGGAGATGAGTGGGAAGGATGTGAGCAGCTCTCACACGGCCATCGAGCTCTGCAAGTGCCAAGGGAGATCTCTGGCCGCAACCTGCAACCCCCTCCACCCTAGGCATGCATGGTCAGAGAGGAGGGGGCCAAGACAGTAGCCAAGTTGGCTTCATATGGGACAGGAACGACCCGTTTTTTCATGGAATTACAGTCTACAGCCACATCCACACAGCCCTGGCTTCTCTGCACCAGCAGGGACACAGACAGGCCAAGGATGGGGAAAGATACCTGGACCTCCTTGCTTCCTTCTGGGCTTCTTCCAAAATAAAAGCAATTGTTGCAGTTGGAGACAAAGAGAAGGAATAAGGCATGTAGACAAGGCACAAAGCTTGCAAATATTCTGCATATAAAAATGTCACGTTAAACCCCCTCCCCTGCAACACACAAAACCCCATCACAGAAACCAAAACCACTAGAAAAAAGTCACGGACCACAAAGCACGATTGCATGTAAGAAAAGGATGGGAAATGGGTAAGGAAGGCTCCTCAGAGCACTAAGGAGAAGTCAGCTTCACTGGTCTCCTTTCTGAGCAGCACAGGATGGTTACATCCAGCTGGTGAAGCTCCAGAGCACAAGCCCATGGAAATATCCACGCCTACATTTAACCCTACATCGCTCCCACTCCAGCGCTAAGTACTAACGCATGTTTGATTAGGCAACAGGAAGAGTATCTGCTCCTTCCAGAAGTGACCACAAGCTCTTGGCAATAACACCGAGTACTTGCTCTGGCCCTAACCGCACACCAGAGTTCTTAAACTCGCCTGCCAAAGGAAGACGTCTTGCCAGACAGAGTACTCAAAATAAGGCAAAGACGAACAATCGCTGTAAATAATCAGTGTTTCATGTTCTCTACAAAGAGAACGTGTATTAAGGTGACCTCAGAGAAAGGAAAACCTATTAAAGAAAATGCTAAAAAGTGATTTTTCAAATATTCCTTCCCTTTTCACTTTCCACAGGGAAGCCTGCAGAAATCTTACAAAACCAGAGCCTCAGCTTTATTCACCTTTATATTCCCACTGGTTCCAGAGGCATTACTCCCACAGATGGGGAACTACAGATTAGGTGAGGGAATTTTCTAACTTCAGTTATTTTTTGTGCATACTAACCAACACTCGGACACGAGGTAGGCCTTCCACAATAACAAGGTTGGCTGACAAATCATGAAATTAAAAATAGTTTAGAAAAAATTAGAAAATTCTGGATTCTTGTCATTTCCCTTCTGGCTTTTTTTCATCATTTGGAAACAATAGAACAAAAAGCGACAAATACGCTCACCGAGCAACTCAAACTTGAAAAGAAACAGGATGCCATCCAAAGGCAAATGGCAAAATTCCCGGTAACATCATTAACGCCAGACTTTCATCTTGTGTGCTTTCTGTGAATCGATACAAAATCATTTCAATGAAGATATCATATTGTATGCCATTTACGATTACACATACGATGAGACTCTCAAATGCTGCTTTTGAGATTAAGACCTCATACTGAAACAATAACCAACCCTGCACACATGGCTCTCAGGGCACATGTGCAGATAAGAGCAGCTCACATGTACAGTGTGACATAAATGTTGGATGTAAATGTGGAGCCCAGCTTAAAAAAGCAGATTGCATTTGCATCACCACGATACCCACCCTAAAAATGAATACCCAGCATTCTGCAAGCACCAGCCACTCCTCTCATCTTCGTACTGAGGAAGCCTGGTTTAGGACTGGTACGAAGTGTGAGAGGGAAACAGCACACATGTGGAGGCTTGTGTTACTAGAGGGTTTGCTAGGCTTCTGACAGGAGATGGCTTTATTTTCTTGGTTGGCGAACTGTCCCAGTTGCTTTTTGCAGTGCCCAGGTGCAGAGCTGCCAGGTGCTGGGCACCCTGCCCACTGGAAGGCATTTAGTAATCCCATTGATGGCTTTTAGTGGCATCTCCTCCTCACCTTACAGCAGACCCTGAGTCAGGATGGGGCCTCAGGCATGCATCCTCTGCCCTTGTCGTCCGTGGGCAGGGACAACAGCAGCACACCTAAAGCCTGCCACGTCCCCGTCCAAGGCAGCCCTGAGTTTATTCCCATGCCTGGGTACTCAGCACGGCTGAAGACCAGCATCTGTAACGATCTCTCCTTTCTACACACTACTCTATTCATTTTCCACTTCTCCAGTCTCTGCTGTCAAGCCCTATTAACGTGTAGAAAAAACACATTTAAACCCAAACCTGCTAGGCCAGAAATAGAAGTTCCCATTTTCTTTTCCAAAACACAGAATAGCTGAGCAACAACGAAAGGAAAAGGAAATCTCTCCCAAGTGCACATCTGGAACCAATTTGCTGTATGTAGCCACTGGGTGTCACTTTTGATATATATTGGGTCAGCCACGCAGCGCTTCGGTGAGAGAAATGGATTTCAAAGAGGTGATCCTAAACCAAACCAGACTGCTCCACAGCCTCTCACGCGCAAGCTGTAATTAGCAATTAGCCAGCCAGGCTGATTTATTAACGAAATGTCTTCACCATGACACTCAGCACTGTGCAGTGGCTCTTACCTCTCGGTCTGCAGCGTGACTTTTGACGGCTCCACGTTGGGGTTTTCCCACTCCATTTGTGGACAGTGCATGAAGTAGCAGAGGGTGTACAGAGCCTCCGGCTCCCAGTAGAGTGATCCCTGCTTCTGGTGCATCGGCGTCCCGTTCCCATGCTGCTTGGCGTTGAGGGGCTGGAGGTGGTGCATTGCTCGAGACACCAGGTCACCTGGAAAAAGGCAAAAGCTGGGTGAATGCCAGGCTTTTTGGCTGCCTCTCCCCAAAGTTCTCAAACCAAAAGGCGTACCAAGTTCATTTTGCCTTCCGTTTAACCTCACATATGCAAACAGTAAAGGGTAGGACAGGATCGTGTGGACTGCTCACCATCAAGTCAGACTTTGCCTGGTGGTTTATGCTGCACAGCATGACATACCTAGGCTGCAGGCCAGCCCCTGAAGGCCTGGGGGAGATGGGTTTCTGCAAATCGGGTGTGTCAGCAGCGTCAGGCTGGCCCATCTCCGCACCACCAGAAGAGCCAGTACACCGGGGCTGGGGTCACAGCTACCTACAGGCAGCCCTTGGACACTGCCAAAACCCCAGAGTCCCAGTGGGGATGCTGCAGCATGACACCAAAAGCCGTATGCTCTTGGGTAGAGAGTGGCAGGGAGACACAGCCCCTTGCAATGAGGAAGGAGGCAGTCAGATAACACACAGACCACTGTGGGAGCATGTGAAGGGACATGTGGATGAAGAAAAAAGGGGGGAAAAAGTTCCTAAAATACAATATCAGAAATGTTCAATCAAAATTACAATTTGTAAGCCCAGGATGGGCCCGGAAAACATCATGTTAGCAGAAGAGCAAAACCTGTGAAGTAGGCTTGCCCAGCCACTCAGGTTTCCAGAGAACAGAAAATGGTTCAAGAGAAAGATTCTTGTCACCTCCCCTACGCTGTGCCGACAAGGTTCTGGGCACTTCCTCGCAGGGTGGGTATGGGAAACCAGCCATAATACGCAGACTGGGGTCAGCAAAGCCAGCAAGCAAGATCAGCAGGCAAATATATGGGCAAGCAGCAGCGAGTCTCCTAGCACAGTACTGATTGTAACTAATTAACTACTGCATCTCCCTCCGAGGCAGTGAATTTTAGGTTTGTTGACTAGTGACCACTCTATCAAAGGCACAGAAACAATTGTGGTGATAAACTGCCTGTTTTCACATGTTCAAATCACTCTGAGAGTGCTTTGGGGGAAAATAATGATCTCAGATCAAATCAGATGGTTTGTTTTAAATGAAAATCTGAGCAAGAGCCCTTTGGGTCAATCTTAAGCTATACAAAAGAGAGTGATGGGGAAAAGAGGACATATTTTTCCAGTGTTAAAAAGAAGTCACATGCTTTCTCTTATTTGCTTTTCCCAAGTGACCACTGAGCACTGAAACTTGGAAGGAAAAGTTGGAACTGTACACACCAAGGTAAGAACATAAAACTAAAAGGGGGTGGGGGCCAAGGCTGAACAACTAACTCCTGGGCAAAATTAGAGAAAAACCATTTTGACTGTGTGCAAGGCAGAGTACAGATTTTTTTTGTAAAGTCCCACCCCTGTGAACACATCACAGCACATCACGTCCCTCCAGCTTGACTCGCACAGAAAATGATGCTGCTACTATGATAATGTGCACCAGGGAGAACAGAAACTTCTCATTGAAAGATGCTCAGCCCAGTCCTTGAAAAACAAAGCCATGAAGAGAACAAACCATGAAGAGAAGAAAACCGCTGGCATGAGAAAACTGCAGAGTCCATGATTTCAGGGGTTTGACACAATTTTTTGCTGCACTCTGCAATATTCCTCTGATTCAAAGCTTTCATTTAAAAATAGTTTCTGTCTTTTCCATCTTCCAAGAAATTGTCCTGACAGGACCGATCTTGCAGCCCTGCATGCTCATAATTTCCGAGAGAAGCTGTGCATGTGGAAAGCCTGCAGGATCAGGTCCACAGCACAAACAGATGTGCCTCTGAGATGACTCCCCAGCCAAAATAATCTGCAGGCAACCAGAAGCAGCAGGAAAATTTGGGACCCCCTTCACTCAGCCCACTCTGTCACAGCAGACATGCACTGCCAAGCCTAGCACGGGCCGATTTAACTGCGAGCAGCCTTGCTGATAGCACAAGTAAATTCCTCTCTTTTTTTCCAAAAGGCAAAAAAAATGGAGAAGTGCTGGCTGCACCATCCAGCTTTAACAATAATAGCAAAAGCAGAGAAAAAGGAGTTGCATTGAATTCAGCCTTTTCAGACCCAAGCCACTACGGCACTAAAGCATGTGGTTAAATTTAAAAGTACATGACTAGTCTTTGGTGGATTGAGACAGCAGGCACCAGAGAATGCCTCTGACTTCTGCACCCAATCATGAATAAAAATCAGGATGCAATTTAGGCCCAGATTTAGGCAGCAGCATTACTTCATCCCCATTCTTCCTCAAGCGCTGGGGCAATGCGACTTCGATGACACATCCAGCACCAGAGGAAGCTGCACGGTAAGGAGGGACAGCAGCAGCAAGAATGACGTAGGCAGGGTGGGCAGCTCAGCATCGCTGCTGATGCAAGGCTGGAAGAACTTGAGCCTCACTGAAATGAACAGCAAAGCTCCCATCCATTTCACTATGACCAGGACTTCATCCTTTTATTCTGTATTTCCTTAACTGCTTCTTAAGAAACCCAAACCAATTCATGTCATTAAAGCAGAATTAATGTTTTTTTTATGTTTAAGCCTCATTTAATTACACTATACCAAGAACTGATTGGCTTAGATCTTGCTTTTGCCTTTACTGTGTTATCTCTGGTTACATTTCAGATAATTTCTACATTAACAATCATTATAATATTCCTCTATCAGAGCCAACTCAAGGCTTAAATAAGCAATACCTATAAAGCATTGAGCTTCACAGAGGACAGTAAGTAAGCATATAAAACTGCATTATGAACCTGGTACCCAACAGGCAGAGCATTGGAGGGATGACAGGAATCTCGGCTCTCTATTTCATTCCGCAATGTAACCTCAGACCAGACCAGCCACCGTATGCCTTCGTGCCCTTTTCCTCCTCCAGCCATGTCCAGTTACGGTGCAAATTCTTCAGGGAAGAGACCATGCCTTAGCATATCTGTGCACCAGGATCAGTGCCAAGAAGGGAGGAGGGAGCTGACAGGCACACGCACACACTGTACGGCAGTATTTATGCATACTCTGTAAAATGTAGCATAGTGCAACATCTGGTTTGAGATGCACACGTATTGTTTCAATCCCTACCACATTTTGCTGCTTCTATTCTTCCTTGCTAATGTACTTTTTTTTTTTTTTTTCCCTGTTTTCTTCCAAAGAATATACCATGAGTTAAAACTCTCTTTGACCCTGGCCAGAGCACCCCAAAGCCCACGGACATGAAACCAGCTCCATGATGGGACACACTGGTCTGGTCTCCAGCAGTCAAGCCAAGTCAAGACTCACCTGGGGAACCCAACCTATATTTGCCCTCCTTGCCAGCTGTAAAAGCCATAGTGTTATCTGAACACTGAGGGCAACCTTGAACTTGTGGCCAAGTATAGAGAGGGAAAACCCCTTCATCATGCTGTGTCAGCCATCTCTGCTCTTCAGAGCCGTGTTCACCACAGCAACGCTCTACAAGGTGATGTCACCTGCTCACAGCATTGCCAGCTCTTCTACATCTTTTTGGGCCCCGAAAACATGTCTCAGATACATCCACTGAGTGCATCGGGAAGGCCAATAAATTCCCAAGTGCATAATTTCCAAAAAAGACATAAAAAATAACAGCAGCTGAGTCAATCTTGTAACGGCAGGGACACGGCTCCCGAGTGCTGTGGTGTCATGACACAAGGGGCTCGGCAGGAATCCCACCCTCGCCGTCCCCTGCGCTCATTCTTGCCCCTGTACCACCGCCTGAAACCCATCTGAGGAACAGACTGGGGAGCTGATCTGCCTGACAAAAGACCCTGCCAATTTTATTTTGTTTTTAATTTAAACCAAATAAACACTTCCACAATTTATGCAACATAAGCCAAGCCAGCCAACGCACAAACAGCTCTGCTAGCAGAGCCAGGAAGAGGAAGACACCATGTTGTGCGGGATAGACACCAAAAAAAAAAAAAAAAAGATGGGGGTATATTTGAGGATATTTTTGTTGCTGTAGCTGGGAAGCCAGAACTGAAAGGCAGGCTCCCAGGGTGCTACAAAGGCAGAAGCGGCAAGCTCCAGGCTGGCACTGCCTTGCATCCCTGGGTCAGGATGGGGAAGAGCTCTGCCAGCGCTGCTCCACACTGGAGCTTGACAGCCTGGAGGAGAAACACCGTGCCTCGCACACCAGCTAGCAAAGGACCCATGAAGCCATCATTGCACCACAGCATGTGGAGAGTTGCTGCTGTACCTACCAGCCTTTCATCCTTTCCGTGACTAAAGCAGGACTTGCCCATCACTGCTGCTGTCAGTTCAGCACAGCTTATGAACCAAGGTCCACATACATTTGAATGCACATGTTGTGACACAGGCCTGGTTTAAGGCAATACTGAACATTTAAGGAACAGCTTCACTGACTTCAAGCCAAAGATGTGATGTGACAGGGAAAGTTAAGCTGCTCCAGATGTACAGGGCTGGTATATTCAACAACATACAGCACACAACTGGACAGCTTGAGCCCTCTACATAGTGAACATCTAAGCATTGTTTTTACTGTATTTGGCTTTGGTAAAAGCCATTATCACTGCACTTACTAGTTTACAGCCCGAAGTTTGAAAACTAACACATCCATTTCCCATTTTGTAACAGAGCAGGGGGAAGAAAGAAGAACAGGAAAAAGAGAAGGAAGAAATAGAAAAGGATAGATGGCCAATGCCCACTTCAAGCTTTCTGAGGGATTTTATAGTCTGTCATGATGGACCTGATGTTGCAAACACTCCCGCCTAGGAGCAGACTCGCTGCTTTCAGAGGGATAAACTTCCACAGCCCAAAATGGCTGGGTGAGTGTTTGCACAACCATGACGCAGAGGTCAATGATGGTGCACTGATCCTTATAAGGCCACTCCCTATGACACCTACCTCGAGGTTTTTTTGTTCCAAAAACACGTTCTAAAACCACAAGAACAACTTAACGACCATATTTTTGCACACTGAAAACAAGCCACACAGTTCTTTGGCCTGTGTCTTTCCTTCAAAGCCCAGGTGAGGGAGGAGGATCTGTTTCCACCGCAGCCCTCTTCCCACATGACATCCCATTAGGGCACTGTGCGAAGCAGTAGCAGGACATTTCTAGCACGACAGTATCCTGCAGGTAGCTCCCATCCATTTGATAATGCTGATCTGATCATCCTTCCAGCTGTCCATGACTCCAATGTGTGCAGCCTGCTCTGGGGAATCACGCCCTGTGGCAGGGCATGTTGACAGCAGCAGTGTCACTGCTTTGCTGGGCCACCTAGGGGAACATTTTCTCCTTCAAAGAGGGGGCCAGAGCCATAGCCTGGAGTTGTCTCTATCCTTCAGAGCCCTTAATGTCCTCCTGTGTCCTGTCCAGACCATGAAAAGAAGGAGTATTGGTCAGTGAGCTGTGGTCCAGACACAAACTTCATGTCATGGCCAGTAACTTCCAAAGTTTGCCCCCTTGTGAGCCAGGTGCAAAACTCGCTTTCTTGACCTGGATTCATTTCACACCTCAGTATAGAAGTCTTGAATCTATGGATTTGCTCACAACCAGCTCTGGGGAGACTGCATTGAAAACATGAGTTTTAACCCTGATAATAAACAATGGTCTATTCAATCAGACTGCTACCTGGCCATCCTGCATCCTTCCAATACTGTAGCTAAGTCTCTCTCCCTTTCTACCTCCCTCTTGCCTCCAGTTTCTGCACTGAAGCTCACCCCAGCATATGCCTGTAAGTGCACAAATGCAGGTGAATACAAGTAGTTGAACTGTGTCTCCCATGCCACGGCAAACCGTCTCCAGCCATCCACTCAGTCAGTCGCCCGAGCCAGCCCCACACTCCTGATTTCAGCTGCGCTGTTCCTCCATGTTTCCACTGCCTCCAGTGTTGCATCAATCTCTACATTTCAAAAGTCAGCTGAGCAAAAACTGCTCGAGCAAAACCTTTCCTCAAATGATTTATTGGAGGTTTTTCTGTCGTTAACTCAAGATGACCCGTCTATGTCAGGAAAGGACTGTGCAGAGAGCTAGGGTGGCTGCACACACTAGGAAGTGTTTAGCATGTATTTCACTGTGCACATTCCCTTAGCACAAAGCATCTTCAAACATAAAGCTATTCTACTCTTGGCACACAGTATTATTCCAGATGCAAGAGCCAGTTGCCTCAGGCTGTGGGCGCACTTGGGGTGCCATAACCCACAGTCAATGGAGCATCCCACGTGCAACAGATTCACCATCAAGCTCACCTTGCAGAAACATCCCCACCTCTGCTTGCCCACGTCGTACCCCTGTGTTAATTTACTACCCCAGGCAACATTTCTTCTCCAAACAGACATTCATTTCTCCCACAGAAGAGCAAACGAAGGAGCTGTGGTCCCAAACTCTGAATACAGGGCTGAAAGACAGGACCAGGATACAAGCAGCCCATTTCCTAACAGCGGCTTCCCTGTGGCCTCCCGCAGATCACTTAACCTTTTATCTCCACTTATCCCACCATCACAAGAAGCTTCTATTTATATTACAGAGTAAGCGTTTGTCTGTGATTTAGTGTTTGCAAAGCCTTTGAAGAATGAGAGACTAGGGGTTGGAAACATCCCATAAAAAAGCCACAATAATAATTAAACCTTCTCAAGTTCACATACCTATTATAATAACACTACTACCTTCAAAATCTGCAATCCAATGTGGCAAGCATGATGTTTGTGTTTGATTCCCCTTAAACCACGTCAACTCCAAACAAAACAAGCTTTGACTTGGATGAGCTATTCATCTGCCAAGCTAATGCAGAGCCTTTGCTCTGCAGACCACCACTTCCTTACAGACCACCATTCCTGGTTTTTTTTTTTTTGGCCTGATGTAAACCCATGTCCTCAATTTCTGAATTTAAGAGCCCCCCCATGACTGAGCAGGCCAGCTGAATGGTGCTCACCCTGACCTGACTGATTGCCCCTACTCTGCACAGCAGGGGCAGGGAGAACTGCGAACCTAAGGAAAAGAAAATGCTGTTTTAACCCTGAGCGCATTGTGATGCACAGGAGTTCAGGGGTGAATGGGCGTCTGCACCTCAAGGGTGATGTACACGGGGGAGTGCTGAGCCGATACATCAGTGCATCGGGGAAGGCTGGTGGAGGGTTGGAGCTCCAGCATCTCCCACACACAGAGACAATGCCTTTTGCCTCTAACCATTAAACCTAAGTGGGTTTAAATTTATGACGTAGAAGTGCCAGGGTAACAAAACCACCTGCATGGATGGGGACAGAGCCCAGCTTGGCCCTCAGGAAGGTGAAGGGGGCTAAGTCTCACCCCATGGGGGAAACCCTCAAAGGAGTGCTGACAGCAGACAGGGACCCAACTACGTGATATCTGCCTCTGTTCAACCCCTGTAACCCAAGAAAGAAATCCACCTCCGTGGATTTCACTGCCCCTTTCAGGGCAGTGAAAGGTAAGGTAAAGCCTTAGCAGGGTGTAGACTGGTATTTTCAAATTATCATCCCTCCTACTTAATTTCCACTGATAAATAAATGGATTGCTTTATGGTTTATGATAATGGATATCTCAGGAAGAACGGAAGAGAAACAGGGGTTCATTCGGGGCTATTAAGTAACCTGTAACCCTTCTTGTGCACAGCAGACACTGAATGGAGGCTCAGGTCCATCACTGGGAGGGGGCTGCAAGGGCAACGGAGTAGCAGTTAGGGGAGCCTGCAACCAAGTGGCATTTAATGGAGACAAGAAACTACCTAGCACTTAAGCACCATATTAATCTGTCTTATGTTCTCTGCTGGGGGGTGAAGGGGCACCTCAACAACTTCCCTTTTTAGCTTTTACACACAGAGCAGATGACATGTGAATCACAGTGAGGAGTAACTGCAAACAAGAGGCTCAGAAAGTGGTGGGAGAGTGAGGACACGGAGATCTTGTGCAATAACCCAACAGAGGGTCCCAGAAAACTAAAAAGAGTATCACAACATCTGGAGAGTGCCCACGCAGCCTGCCAGTCTAATGGCCAAACCCTATGTTGAAGGGAGCACTACCGTTGTAATTGCAGGTTTCAGCGAGTACCTCCGCTTAGCTCAGCACTGTGCTGCATGAACCAAAACCGTTCACAGGGAATAAGCTTTGGCATTTCTCTATGGTGCTGCTTAGTCTCAGAAAAATACCTAACAAACAGGGCTTTTGTTCTGCAGTAAATAAGCACAGCACTTACAACAACCCTCCTCCAGATGCCATCCTTCTAGCAAGCACCTTTACACTGGCATTTGCTTCTAAGCCTAGGTTTAACCTCTTATTTATAGGACATGAAACAATTTGTATGGCTCTTGCAGTGCTCCTTCCTGTTGGTTGCAGAGGATTGAGACTAGATGAAAAGGCAAGGGAGGGGATGCTGACTTTCATCATCTCCTCGTCTGGGGCTGTGAGGAGAAATGAAAAACAGTATTGGTATGTGCAATCACATTCCTACTTACACTTGAGCAGCAACCCTTCCTTTCATCCCTAAAAGTGTGCCAAGATCTACTGGGAGGCTGTTATTTTGGAAATATATGCATTCAGCACTGCAGAGGCAAAGAGAGGATGATGGGAAGGGTGGCATTTTTCCAATGTCAAAAATGAAAACCTTGCTGAGACCTGAGTGGTGACATGGAGGAAATTTCAGCCTGAACATCACATCTGGGAGCTGTTCTAAGTTAAACACTGTTCAAAGGCTAAAAAGTCCAAGATCAGCAGTGTTAAGTTGCATCCGCATCTTCAGATTATCCTAATTCAACATAAAAATACCTGCTTGTTGTGGTTAACACTCGGATGACATCCTAAGCCACAGTTTATCCACCTGTGCAGCTCAAGAGACACAACCCTTCTGCAGCCCTACTCATGTGCCTCAGCATGGGGTGGATGTCCCACCTTGGCTGTTGTCGCGGTTTGACCTGGCTGGCAGCCACATACCACACAGCCACTCGCTCACCCTCCCTGCCCTCTTGGGGATGGAGGAGAGAATTAAAGGGGTAAAGGGAAAAGAGACTTGTGGGTTGAGATAAGAACAATTTAATAGCTAAACTACAATCAAATTGAAAATAATTATGATAATAATAATAGTAATATATACAAATGAGTGATACACAGTGAAACTGCTCACCACCTGATGATCAAGACTTAGCCTGTTCCCAGCTAACGATCCCAGTGCAAAGAGTCTTGAAGCCGCAATCCCAGAAAAGAGACAAGAGCCCGAGTGTCCGAAAGAATGAGAACCAACAAAGAGAGCAATCCCAAGACAGAGCGAGGGGGAGAACTTCTAGACAGATCCTCATCTATATACTGGGCATGATGTGCATTATATGGAATATACCATTGGCCAATTTGGGTCTCAATCCTAAACCTAAGGTTGACTCCTGAGCCAGTAATTATGGGCTATGCTCCCTCCAAGCTTCTCCTGTACCTGCACTCTGGGCAAAGCATGAAGTTGAAAAGTCCTTGACTGTCCGGGCAACAGCTATAAACATCAGTATGTCATCAGCCTTCTTCTCAGCACAATCCAAAACATAGCCTCTCAATAGCTAGTATGAAGTTAACTCTGTCCCAGCCAAAAACAGGACAGCCGTACACTTTATGGTCTTCACCCCAAGGCAGTGAGGTAGGAATATTTATCAGCACCAGGACTGGTGCCCAGCACAACCTTAAGGCTCTGCTCCTCCTTGTCACCACCTATGTGCACACACAAGAGAAAGAAGGTCTCTCCTTCATCCAGCAAAACACCAGCGACCTCCAGTTGTCAGCCTCATCCTTTCTGCATTTGTCTCCAAGCTGGCAGCGGTATTTTTAGATGGGTGATGAATAGGTGTGTTGCAGTGTTATGCAGTTAAATATACCATGAATGTTTGTGGATTGCAAACATGCATATAAAGAAGTCAGAAAAAATATTCAAAGGTCAAAATGCAATATCATGGGATCTCTCAGCAGCCAAAGCTCTCCCTAATATTCCTCTCTTTTTCTATTCAGTCTACTTATATTTCACCTTCTGAAGGGGGAGGAAATAAAAGAACTACAAATCTAGAAGAATCCCCGAAACTTCCTGAAAAAAACACAAACGGATCTATTCCCCTTCTTATCTAGGTCTGGTCTGGAAATACAGGAAACTTAAGGAAAAACTGGAGAAAAAAAAAAAAAGGAAAAAAAAGAGTCTTGTGAAATATTTTATGTAAGATTAAACAGTGAAATACTGTCAGGCTACTGTTTAAAATCCTATTATTTTTGCTGTGCTTCAGTTCTTCCCAATGTTCTCTATATAATAAGCATTTCAAATGAAATTACATTATTTTTAAAACACACTGTAGTAGGCAATTACAATTCCTGAATACTAAATGCCAATATAACATAGGCCAGATTTATTGTTGTTCCTTAACTTTCTGCCATGTTCATTATATTTTAATGAATAAGGTTTCACATTAATTTTTCAAGCCTTTTCCCTGGAATCACACATTACCGCTGTAATTGCACTGCAGAATTAGATCTCTATTTACATTCTCCTCTTAAGTCCTGGAGATGAAACCTTCCTTTGATTTTTTTCCCCTAAGTCAGCAACATCGCCTCTTCTTCCGAGTTTGGGGAGAGCGCCCCAGGGCCAGCGGCGCTACCTCGCCCCACTGCCTCCAGGCAGGGCAGGGCTGTCCCAGTGACAACCAGTGCCCGCTGCCTGCTGAGCCTGGGAGATGAGAGCAGAAGCACCACCAGGCTCAGGCAAGCTGGGTTTGCGGGGGACAGGAACAGCATCCATGAGTCTGGTTGCAACTGCCTGGTCAAGAGGAACCCTCAAGGGCAGCTTGGGTTGACCTCCTTCTCTGCAGCATTCCCAGAGGGTGCTACCTTTCCTCTACGGTCGTGTCCACCATCCTACTTTTCCCCAATTTTCTACTGCCTCTGTCACACTCCAGGGAGAAGCAGCTCACCCAAATGGTCTTTTCTAATACACCGACAGCATACATGAACAAATGAAGGGAGCAGACAAATGAGGGCATCAC
>NW_010138824.1:92445-138696 GCF_000699245.1 Pterocles gutturalis
TACCATAAGACACAAGGCTTTTCACCTTGTGAATCTATTTTACATCTGGGACAGACACAAAGACCATGAAGGAACTAAGAAAATTTGAGCTGAAGTACAGGTGCCGGGCAGTAAGCCGGCCCTGTTTGCCAGCTGTTGTCCTCCATGGGACTGATTTGATTGATTTCCCATCTCAAAGTCTCCAGCAACTCGGCAGCCAGCCACGCTGCTGTGTGTGAGGCTGCCGGGCAGAACCGAGAGCAGGGGAAGCCTTTCCTCCACACACGGGCATTTGTTAATTTTAGTTATTCTGCGTACTTGCAATGTTTTAATTATTAATTTTGATAAACTATATAAAATTCAATTGGAATTGCTTTTTTTTTCCTCTGAGATAAAATTAAATTGCATTAATGCAAGTTCACTCTCTGCCCTTGTTTTTTGTGCTCTTTTGAAGAGAACAGACACAAAGTCCTGGCTCCTGGGATAGTGCAAGCTGGTGGGACATTGTGGACACATGCTTGCGTACTGCGTGCTGGTCCAGCCACACTTCTGCCCTTGCCACTCACTACTGGTCGCCATTTCCTTCTCCTCCTCTTCGCAAGTGCTATCCCCTTAATTCCCTCCTATCCAGAGAGTCTCCCCTACCACCTCTATTAATCCCCACAAGAGCAGAGGCTTTTACATACCTAACCCTTTCCTCATATACCACTTTCTCCCTGCCAGAGCTTGCCATATCCTCTTTCCTCTCCACAATGCCACTTCTAAAGCTCTCCATCCCCCTCACACCACCGGGGCAACAATAAATCCTCCTCTGCCTACTCCCTCCCTGCCAACACGCTCTGATCCCCAGGTGTTCCCCGCTGGCTTCTCCCCATTGCTCAGTGTTTCTGCCCCCACGCTGCGGTTCCCCAGCCTCCCTCCACAGCAGATGCTTTGCTCTAACCTCTGGGTCAGAGCCTCTGCTGATGCCAGAGACAGATACACAAGCACTGAACAAAGAGCAAACCCCCTTGCAGCCTCCATCCCTCCCTTTCCCTTCCATTTTATGATTTTCCTCCAAATCCACAGGGTTCTGCCACCTACACACTGTGCCTCCCTCTACATTTCACAGTTCAGTTTTGAACTCTGCACCGGCACTGCTCCATGGCAAGGATTTCTACCCAACTCAGCATCAAGCCTTGCAAGCTTTGCCAATTACCACTCCTCCTACTGCTTCTTCCCCAACATGCATCTGCTTGCAGTGGCTGGGGAGGTACCCTCAATGATGTCCAGAGGGCTTTCTGGAGGGGTACCAGCGTGCTGGAAGTGCCAACCTCTTCTTTGACAGCTGCATCTAACTCCCACTGAAGTGCTCTTTTCTTCAAGTTGGCCACCCTGAAGAGTATTTTGCCTGTGTTTGCAGTCAACAGACATATAGAGAGCAAACACTACCAACCAAGCATTTGAATTACTTAGAGATGATAGATTTCTGGAAATCAAATTAAAAAAGTTGGGTGCAGGATTAAGGAGTCTGGCTCTTTGGCTTGTGTACAGAGGTTCAAAAAAGTCCAGAATTGAAAAAAACCCCTGAAATATTCACAACTTACTTATTAAAACACAACCTTACGTACTTTAAGAAAGAGAGCTGTAAAACACAGAATTTAGCTGGCACACAGACAGTACTGTTGTGTGTTTCATACACGTGAAATAAATAAGGATAAATTACTTAATTTTAATAACACCAAACACCTGATTCCAGAGTCAGAGCAACACTTCACGCTAAGGCATGTAAATGCTCTTGGCTTGTTGATGTTTCACCAGAGCAGAGAAAAATTAGCAATCTGAAAACAGAAATTCGTATTGTGGGTTGCAGACAAACATCCATGGCGCATCCACACGGCTCATGAACAGCACGTAAACTGAGCCATGGTGGCTACATGGAGCTACAGAGCAGACTCCCATTACTACGAAGAAAGCCATAAAAATTAACATGAGAACCCTGTGCATGTTCCTTACAACCCAGAATTCAGTAATAAGAACAGTAAGCTGGGCTGCATACATCTTCATAGATTTGAGTCTTTTCAATTTCTCCCCAAAATTTCATAATAGACCTCAGGAAATAAAATACTTGACAGTATTTCTGACAGAACTCAGAAAAAAACCCCTTTTTTGTCTGAACACTTATTTTTTTCCCCACCCATAGCTTCATATCTCTAAATATACCATAAATGTGATTGGAAGGCTTCTCTCAATTAAAAAAAAAAATTAAAAAGGCACTTCTAGTAACTATATCTCCACGTCACACGAGGATTCACATGGCATTTGCCTCCTACAATTTACTTGTGCTGAAACCAAAGCTTTCAGACTTTAACAGATATCATAGATTCTTACATTTCTCAAAAAGTGTTTTGATTAACAGCATATAATTTATCTCCCAGGCACAAATTCCTTTGGTCCAGGTTTGAGTTCTGGTTCCTTCCTCTTTTGGGACTGCAGAAGGAAAGCCAGGTGAAGGACCCTCTGTAACACCAGTGGAACTAGCTCTGCTTTAAATTTGTGACAATATTTCCTTCACTTATTGCAGCCTTCAGCTTTTTGCCTGCCCATCTCAAAACAGGCATCCCAGTGAAATACGACAGGACACCAATATGACAAACATTTGCAAGTCTGGCCAAGTTGTGAGGTGTTCTCAAACGCAACACAGTGAAGATGAAATAAAGCACCTTTAACCTTTAAAAAGGAGAGCAGTGTATGCAAACAAGTCACAGGCACCGACTGCACAAGACTTCTTTCCTCCTATGCCTTCAAGCTTCAGTTTTCAAACTGGCCATTGAGCATACACATGGCTAGAGCTGACCCAACGTCTCCTTCAACACTACATGTGCCCCTTCGTCTCTCCTCTGCCCAACCAGGCAATGCAAGTGGCTTTGCTTTACTCCAAGGACAGAAACCCAAACATTGTCAACAACCTTGTACTTACTGAGTTCAGCAATGCTCCCCACGCGTGTAGCAAGTAAAGACTGCTCGATGGTCCTTAGCTCCGACTGGCTGAACATCTGCACTTCCCCAGGTTTGTTTGACCTTTGCTGGTCTTTGTGAAGGTTCAAGCTGTCCGGCAGGCAGAGAACACCTACAGTGGATAAAAAGAAAGGAGAAGTCCAATGTAATTTCAGTCAGTATGGATGACTTTGCTGCCAACACCACATTGTTTTGGGGACAGTCCAAGACCAAGCCTGTGTGTGAAGAGCTCTAAGACAATCAACATCTATAACTCAATATCACAAATGACTCATGCTCTTAGAAGTGGCCCTCATTAGCTCTTCTAAATATCCTCAAGTCACTTACAATATCACCCAGGGATAATTCTTACAGAAAATCCTAGAGAATTCCTCAAGGAGAGGTCAACAGGGTTCCAAAGAAGCTTCCTAGAAACTACTCCAAATCCACACAAATTTATTAGAAAATGGTATTTCAGCAACAGAATTCTTAAAGATTGGCTTTAAAATGATATATGAGACAGACGATACATTTACAGGATTCTCCTGTAAATTCCACAGACAATTGCCAAAATAATGGACAGCGTCAAGATACTCGCAATGTCGTTGATGGGCTTATTGAATTTCTTTTGTAAATACAACTCCTGGCAATTGAACTACATGGGCTTCAAAAGCCCATTATGCAGAAGCCCTTACAGCTCTGAATTTTTGTGGGGTAGGACATAAGTAAAGCTACTAACATAAAATAATTTACATACACATTCATTCAGGCACAAAAGTCACTTTCTGCCATGACAACTAAACCCTCAGGAGTAGAGAGAGGGCACACATTCATTAATCAAAATCACTGTCATGCTAAAAAACAGAACTTCTTTAGAAGAGCAAATGCATAACAGATGCTCTGAAGTCCAACAAGAGCAAACTCTCCTCCCTTCCTATTGTGTATAAACAGCCAGCTATGGCCATGCTCTCCACAGCATTGTCTTCCCAGTCCCACTGGGAGACACACTGGTGGAGACCCGCTGGAGGCAGTAGAACTGTACCTCCTTACAATGATTAAATTTCATCTCATCTCAGGTTGTGTGATATTCAACAATTACCTTTGAAAAGAAGACAGAGTAGGAAATGCATTTTTTCCATTCGTTTTTACTATTCCTTCATTTTAAGCACAGGGGAGAGGTTTTGTCCTTATTGGCCAAGCAGACTTTACAAAATACGTTAAGGTAGAGGTACACATTTAGTGTTTTTCTTCAGGGGGAAGAACTTAGTTTCCTACATCAGTAAATATATGGCATCTAAATCTACCAAACAATAATTTTGCCAATAGGGATAACATTGGAGGTCCTGGGCAGCATGTCTACCTTAACCCCTGTTTACTTCAGTTACGAAACAGTCCCACAGACATAACTGCTTTGGAGCACTGCAAGACCAGATAACACTCCTGAGAGAGGATGTTTCTCAGACACCTTGCTAGCTCTACCAAACTGCTTTGGATTCCCCCAGTCACACCCATCTCCTCCCTGCAAACAGTTTAGTCTAAAAGTTGTATTTGTAGCACAGACCTTCAAACACCCATCCTGGGAGGAGAGAGACAACGCAAGTTTAGTGAGCACGTTCAAAACAAAAAGCAGGGATATAGTATACAGTGGGAAAACCAGGATGAAAGGTCTTGTCCACCATGGCTGGAAGACAGCAATCTAAACCAGGATCACGTTTCGTGTGCTACAGCAGCACCAAAACAAACTCCCTAATAGCCTGTTTGAAGGCTGGAGACAGAGGAGCAGGAGCAGCCATAAACCCAACCCTGGCTCCAGTCCCAGGTTCGTAACCAACACAGCAAAAGCATACGCATGTGTGGAAGGTCACGAGAGACGAATGCAACTCATGAGGAAGCACCCTAGAGAGAAAGAGGAGGACATCTAACACAGCAACAGGGAGGAACAAATTAAAAGCAGAGAGGTAAGAAATAAAAAGCGACAACAGCTTATCAAACAAGCTCTCCAAATTCTCCTGCCATCACTCAGTAGCTGAGTCGCATAAACGGTGCACTAATCAACATTTATATTCTGGGGATGTACAGAGCTCAACACCTGGATTTAAACGCAGACTTGCATGCCTATTTAAATAAATATTCTCTTTTGGAAATCTTTCTCATTTATTTAGATTATTCTTTATAATTTTAATGGATAAAAATTAAGACAAAATTGGAAGAGTCTTCCCTGCAGAAAACAGATGTGTAAATGATCTAATATTCTAAGAGATTTCTAAAAACAAGAAATAGAGCACAAACAGCTTTATGGCACATAAAAAAAAAATCCAACAAGACAATATTTTTCAGTGAAAACACACATTAAGTGTTGAAAAAAATACTGGTTTAAGATCAAAGAATCATGGAATGGTTTGGGTTGGAAGGGACCTTAAAGATCATCTAGTTCCAACCCTCCTGCAATGGGCAGGGACACCTCCCACTAGCCCAGGTTGCTCAAAGCCCCATCCAGCCTGGCCTTGAACACCTCCAGGGATGGGGCATCCACAGCTCCTCTGGGCAACCTGTTCCAGTGTCTCATCATCCTCATGGTAAAAAAAATTCTTCCTAATATCTAATCTAAATCTGCCCTCTTTCAGCTTAAAACCATTACACCTATCCTGTCACTCCACTCCCTGATCAAGAGTGCCTCCCCATCTCTCCTGTAGCCCCCTTCAGGTACTGGAAGGCTGCTATAAGGTCTCCCCAGAGCCTTCTCTAGGCTAAACAACCCCAAATTATACCTTTACAAATAAGATTCAAATGATTTAAAAATCATAATACGTACAGCAGATATTTTTCCAAGTGATTAAAGCAGTGGGATACAGACATTTTATTCTCTACTTTGTCTATGATTCTGTTCCCGCAGCTGGGCCTTTTCCTTACAAACAGCCCTCATGATTAATTACTCTGTTCTTTAGTGAGGGGAGGGTATTCTTAGGTTCTTGGATGAAAAGTGCAAATGAAATGCAAAATGCGCTGTTGTTAGAAAACAACAAATTATAGGATATGTCACACCAAAGGGTTTTACTTGGGTTGGAGATTAGTAGACATGCAATAGCCAAGCATCTGATACTTATATGCCAGCTTCAAAACTATAATTGACCACAGCAGGTGACCAGTGGGGTGCTGGAAGATCATTTATAACTCTCATACTTTTGCTAGATCAGATCTGGTTTTTCCCAGTATGGAGAAAGGGAATTCTATGGCTCGAGCATGCAACTCTGATAATTTTCTAGTTTCAACTGCTTTCCAAAAAAATATTAAAGAAAAAGAAAAGTGAATAAAATGCTTTCTAGAAGAAAAACCCACTGTCTTTTTATCAGTGTTTGATGTAACGCTCAAATTTGCTAATGAAAGGCTATGGCAGGGAATTGCTCCCCCACAAGAAGAGAGCACGCCAAATCAAAGATGACAGCGGAAAAGGTAAAAAACTTTGTGATTATAAAAAACATTTAAATAGCCACCACTAGCTTTCACGGGTTTGGCTACAGTTCCACTTCCCTATTTTAGTTCTCTGATGATTGGTATTATCCACTTACTTTTTCAGCCATGTCTTCAGCCATAATGTGTTGAACTGGACAAACAAGTGAGAACCTCAAGTTTCCAATGGCCTGAAAAACAGGACTTTGTCCCACTTGCTGTTCTGGCTGTCGTTGCTGATGCTGTCATTCCCCACCAAAGATTTCTGTGCAGTATCTTCAGAAATGAACAGCAGTATCTGTCTTTTCTCTCAACCAGCACTCTTCAGTGTCCTTCCTTTCTGCACAGTTACTCAACCCTGTGGGCTGCTTTGCCCACTATTTTATCCCCCTTCTTCCCTCTGATTCACTGTAGTGGAAATTAAGCAGTCAGTTGTTCCTCAATGAATATGGGGCCCAACTCACTCGGTACATCCCTGTCTGCTCTGTGCCAACCAGCAATGTACAGCAGCCATGCATTGCATCTATGACTGCTGTGAACCGCTAGAGCAAGGCGAGGCAACCAAAGCACTCAAGTGTACTCGGATTTTGTCACCTCCTTCAGGGCTTCCCCTTATCTGTACCCTTCTCAAGGCAGGGATCTGTCTAGGACTGGTCTGCAAGGAGACATATCCAGAATGGGTCATACCCAAAACTGCTTTATTCACTTTGCCCTTGGCCTCAGGGTACCCTGCAGTCTGTAGGTAAAAGCCTGAAGAGACACACAGAGAATGCATTTTTAAATCATCAGGATTAAAAAAAAAAAAAATTCACAGTGACAAGTTCCTAATGCTCCCCCTCCCAAATCTCTAGAGAAAAAACATCATAGGGAAAATTTGATGTACAACAAATACACTCCACATTTTTCCTGCTCTCGGGGCTCAGCTGAAATACAAGCCAGAGCTCAATCCCCAAGGACTTAAAAGGCCCAAACTAAAGAAGCACTGCACAAAATGACAATGTGAAGATTGACGATACCCAAACTTATAAAAGAAGCAGCTACTTTAAACCTTTATGCAAATTCATCTGAAGCCAGGGGTACTGGTAGCTCTGTTCCAGTTTTCCCATGCACATTCCCACTTCTTGGGCTTGGTTGATGTACCACCTTCCACTGCAAGACAGACACTGGCACAAATATACATCTATTTATGCATATTAATTTCAGAGCTTGCCACAGCGCTGCCCATGTTACACTTGCAGTGTGACAAAGAAGTGTGCATGCATCACACAAACATCCCCAACTCAGCACCTGGCAGCAACCCTGGCAGAGCTTGTCCCTGCTTCTCAGTGCCTCCCCAGCAAAACAGCCTGAAGGACCTGATGGCCAAGAGCAACTCCAACACCAGACACAGCAGCAGTTGTGTGATCTCTTCAGCTTTCAGAGCAGGAGAAACATGAGGTTTGTAGCCCAAATCTCACCTAAATACTTAGGCATCATTAAAAAAAAAATCAAAGCCCCCTCTACCGTACCTCTATTTAGACAGACATCTGCACTTATCTATATACCAGCTGTTGCAAAATATTTGATTCCTGAAGTGCTGTCACCTATGGTCCCCATACGACAGGACCAGCAGTTGGACTTCACTTTCTCTCAGGCATAGGAGGCTGCTGGCTTTCCATGGACCACATACTGCTCTTGGCACCACACAGCTATTTGCATCATGTAAAGGCACATCAAAGGGCAAAACTGCAAAAAATAAAACAAGCAGTCTTTTGTGTATCACCATGAATGAATATGCAATGAGGAAAGCAACAAAACGCCAGGTCTCTTTATTTGGAACAGGCAGAAAAGTTCTGGGCAAGGCTGTGTTGCTTCCTCAAACATCCCATAGTTTGGTCCCAAACCAGATTTGCCGCCTAAGCCAGCACTTTCAACAGTGAGTCCATCTCAGAAAAAATGAGAGAGATACAGAACCTAAACTTGCAGTTCCAGTTACTGCAGCTCTCACGTTACTGCTCCAACCTTCCTCTTCTCAACTACTGTAAACATACTTCAGTACCGTACACCTCCTACATTTGAAGCTTGTATTTGTATTTCAAGGAGTTTGAAGACATTTACTCAAGCTATTGCTTGAGTATACAGCAAATTCACCAAGACCAAAGATACCTCAAGTATCACTGAATAATTTTTTAATCTATTTATGTATACAAAGTGACAGACCAGAGAAAGCAAGGAAAAGCCTGCACTGCTCACATTCACAGGTCTGCAATATGTAATGTCACCTCTGTTTCGAATTGGTTGCCTCCCCCCTCTCCTTTAGTATTCAAACCCCATGGTATAAATGAAAACACATTTTCAATGGCACTAAATTGACAAAAATGCCCACTGGACAATGTGATTCAAATGATCCATGCTGAGGCATCTAGCAGGAACCTGATACAAATGTGTTTGTTTTGACTAAAAAGTAAATGCTGTAAATACTATAAAACATTTTTTGCACATTTCAGTATTACCATTTGTTCCTTTGGAAAGAGTGCCAGGTTTCTCTCTATATATTAATTTAGAGTTTGGATAGAAGCATGAAGGTTTTGCTGCTCTCTTGTTATTTTTATTTAATTAAGGGCTCCTACTTTCAAGGGAAAATAATTCAAAGTATCTTTGACCGCCCTCTTTATCTATCTACTACATTTTAAGCAAATGTACATATCTGGAAAACAGCTTATACTCCCACTGCACAGAATAGCTGGATCCTACTAAGAGTTTATAGAATTAAGTGTGCAGGACAGATATCAGGCAAACTGCTGAACAAAATGAGCCTGAAAATGGTAGTTAACCCTGAACAGTCCCCAAAACGTGGTGTTGCACATGATGTTGCCCAAGTAAATGCCAGCCTTATCTAGGAGGACTATGTTTAGGAGTAGGAAGTCCACTCAATCATCATAATTTTTTTTTTTTTTTACACAGGTACATGGGACTAGAACCTCTTTGAATCCAGTCTCCTGCTCTCATAAAGAATCACGTGAAGTTCAAGAGCTCATAAAACATCCAATTAAAAAAAAGAAATCCCTTTTCACCCACAAGCTCATGTACCAAAAATATTTCCCAGCACCGGAGAGCATTCTCGAGATCCACAGCATAAAGGCCTATAGGAAAGAAATAAGAGGGACAAAAGTATTGCCAGCTGCCTTTGCAATAGAAAAACACTTCACTAGGTACAAACCCCCTGTGGTTGGTATTCCAAAATGCAGAAAAACTCTCCTGACCCCACATTTTGCGATCACGGCCACTGTGAGTATGTGAGGATGAAACACCATCCAGATACATACTGAAGCACAGTGTGGGAACACCAGCACCATGAGCTCAGCGTCCCGACACTAATGCGCGGGAGCTGGTGAATACAAAGTGACACAAACCATCACGTAGAAGCTCAAACTTGGAAAGAAACCCTCTGGTCTCTGTTGTTTGAAGCAACCCCCACAGTGACTCCTTAGCTCAGCCTGTCAACCTGACTGGCAAGGCAGATGGAAAACATGTTGACTTCTCCTTACACAAATGAGACTATGGGGAAAACCTTAATGCTAATCATATCAGCCAGTATTTTCAGTTAACGGAAGACCTGGAAAGCATTCAAGGCAAGGAGCGCAAAGTGTCTTCTTTCCACACATTCCAGCCTGGTTAAATAACAGGGAGTGGCTTTGCATGGAGAAAATGCAAAGCGCTTGGGAAAGCCAGGTGGTGAGATAAAGTTTCCAGAATCTAAGTCTTAGAGTAGGCAGAGCAGCCCAAATGAGGAAGGGTGGAACAGGCATAAGGAATCAGATGCAAGAGACTGAAGGGACACTACTTCATTTGTCTTTAACACCTACTACCCAAAGATATTAGTAAGCATTACCACTTAGCCTCAAGACACTGGCGTTAGGCAGGTAAGGTAATATTCATGTGCAATTTATAGATGAAGTGAAAGTAAAGCACTAGAGAGCTTAGTAATTTAAGGTGCAATAAGAAATGTCAGAGAAAACCAGGAAAAGAGCATAAGGCCTCTAGTTATGGAGTTTAACCACAAGAGATCACCCTTTCTCTCCAGGAAAATCAGTGGAGGAGCAAATGAATAAAGCTTAAAAATGAAAGAAGTGAGAGCCTAACAAAACCCACCAGAAATGATCAACAGCAGGAACCACTGAAAAACTACAAACTGAAGTTGTACAAACAAACTCTCCAGAATTTGGGGGTCTCACCAGCATGAACTTCACTTCCAAAACCACTGCAAATAATAATCCTCTGAGCTATGCAAGGGCAACTTTTTTTTATTTCATCTGGCCGAGTTTGGAGTTTTTTTCTGAGCAGTTTTGTCTCTGGCTCCTTGCAACTGGAAATTTTAGTAACTGCATATCTGGAGAGCAGTTTTTTTTCCAGAGACGTGTGATTGTTTTCAGGGCAGTACCCCAACTGAGTTGGACTTGATTTCATTAAAAGCCAGAACGGATGGATCATCACCCAAAGAAGAGAGTATCTCTGTGAGATATTAGAGCAGAAGTTATAGGAAGATGAGATAATAGAATTATATTACAACATGCAGCTGTGACATCTTTTCTTGTAAGGAGTTTCTTAGCAGAACACATTCTACTTAATTGGGACATCCTCCTTATTAGGCTCCTTCTAAGGCAATCGTTTTAGCCTAATGATAATGAGTGGCAATCACTGCTGCTTAAAATGGCATAGAAGTAACAACAATTCAACTAAATTAGGATATATTCTGCTAGTGCCAAGCAGTTAAGTGGTGCACAACCAAGTGGAACACACGATGGATTTGATTGTTTAGGCCATATATTACAAAACAAAGAAGAATCAGAATATTAGATCCCACTAAACATAGAAACTAAGCTCCCAAATCACCAGCTACAGCTTTACACTTATTTCTATTAGGATACAGAGAAAACAAAATCTTGGTCCTGCCAAAATCAATTGCAAAACATCAAAACCCTCAAAACCACCACCAAGAAAAAAAATATACAAAACCAGAGAATGTGAAGCAAGCTGGTCCACAAGCAAGAGAAGAAATGGAGATCCATCTCCTCATGTTTATCCCAAGGTCTCTTCCAGTTTCCTAAAGTGGTCTTTGTGGCATTGCTGCCAGGCAAGCAGCAGCAGATGCTACTTACCGGTGTATATCCATGGGCAGGACAGACAACACGTCTGCTGACAGCACAGCGAGCTGCCGCTGATACAATGGCTGTATCCCCCTCCCTTTTCTTAGTGAGCAGAGTGATGTGCACCACATGCCTTCGCCTACCTGTGATTTTCACCACCTCTTTCTCTGTTGACCACAAAGGGACATTTTATCGACTTCGCAACAGAAAAACTGCTCAACAGCAGACTATACTCAGCCATGCTATTCCACTGTCACGGTGACCATAAAGTTGCAGTTAGAGTTGTGATTTTTTTTGGTAGAGAGATGTTTGAGCTGACACAGTGCATTTATTTCATGCTGAGTACCCTGATCTAAGCTATGCTGCCCTGGACCTAGTGATCTGGAGGAGAAAGGTTTTATATTGCACTCATTGACAGGAGGCATCCAGATACAGAAAATAAAATTAAAAAATACCAGTATCATCTTCCTTCTCTGACACATGCAGGTACAAATAATACATGCAGCCCTCAGTGTCTTCATACAAGCAAGAAGTTGAGAGGTTGTGGGGAATTTGCAGGGAGAAAAGAGTATGATGAATGTGCTGTCAGTGCTGGCTAGTGAGGAAGCTTGGATAGATGGATAGATGTGGATTTGATGGTACCCAGTCTAACCGTGAGATGCCTCTTGCAGCTGCTGGCAAGTACTCAAGATGGCAGACATACTCAAGGGAAAGGATGTGCACTGGTATAAACATGGACTCTGGGAATGCACAGGAGTACTAAACTCATGCAAATACGGATTTGGCTAAAAACAGGCACAATCCCCTATTAGACCAAGAGTTTGCGGAAGGTCTAAGCCTTTGAGTCACTGAAAATGACAAAAGAATGTGTTAATAAGATTTTATTTCATATAAAAAGGCCTGTCAGGTGATGGCAGCAGAAAAAGAAGATTCAGTGATTCATAGCTTAATATGCTTTCCCAGAGCCTGTAATTTCCTTCATTCATTACTGTCAGCCCCCCAAAATGCCCAGCCACAACAGACAACTTCCTCTTCAGCAACCGTGATGTGGGCACAGCCCTAAAGCTCAACAGTGCTGACACACCATCTCTCCTAACCCAGTCCAGTCTCATTCGGTATTTGATACACAGATGACAAGCAGGTAACTAAACACTATTGGATAGGTATATGCTCAAATCTCTTTTTTTTTTTTTTTCAGCTGTGAGCTGCTTCTAACGATACTGTTCTGGACTTCTTAAGAGACTGAGTATTTCAATTGCAAATGAATAATCCCATGCAAGCCCATAATCCCCTATTTTTCAAGACCTACTATCCAAACAGGCTCCTGTAGCAGGTACTGCAACTACAGTAAAGCAGTACAAAGTGCTTGATCCAAATAACATTTTTTCCACTGCTTTCTCTGTGTGTCACCATTCCTGTGGCATATAGGTACCATGTATCAGATGCCTTCAAGGGTTGGACCCATCACTTCAAAAACACCAATGCACTTATATTTCTGTGCAGTTGCACTAAATACTACATAACACACTTGGCAAGAATATTTTGAATACCTTAAAAAACACCTCCTCTATTTACATCAAAATTTGTAAAGCTTAGTATGCTTTTTACAGGAGAAGGAATTGTTTGCCAAAATTCCTCCTTTTGCTTTGGAACATCATCTGTTTGTACAAAACTCCATGAATAATACCTAGTGGGGCAGACATTCAGTGTTCACACTGAGCACAGGGCATTCCCACCACGGTTACCAACTGTAGCCTTCACATTTCACAGGTGGTCACGGAGTCAGCACCCGGAAACAGGATTGAGGGGAGCAACCATCACCTTGTGTTTGGGAGCCAATTAAGTATGCAAGAGCTTATGCAAACCATCCGTACAGGAATAAGGATGTTTTGCAATTCAAGCTGGTGAAACACCTGACCTTACAAGTGTGGGGTGACTGGTTGATGGGAGAATAACACCCCTTTGTGTGGAGCTGGGTGCTTGCTGTTTGCTCTGTAAGTCATCTTCCACAAATGCCAAAGCCTTGGGCTCTGACCCAGGCAATGCCACCATAGTACCAAAAAGCAGCTAAAACCATCGCCGTCCTTCAACTTTGAACAACTAAATCATCAGCCACAAAGGTTTCTGGGTGGGCACTAGGGTATGTATGAATAAAATAAATAATAAATAAATAAAATGAGTAAAATCTGCAGTTAGTAGGGCATACAGCTGAAAACCCAGGACACATAGGGGCTGCGACAAACCCCTGAGCCTATAGGACACACGTAACCAAAACTGCACTGCCACCGCATGTTGCCATGCTTCACTGGGGAAATGCAGGTGGCTCTGGAAGAACTCTTACTGACTTTGTGAGGGTTGGGATTTTATCTCCAAGCAGTCAGTTTGGGTAAACTGGAGCATGCTGAGCACACAGTAAAGGTCAAATAATCAGAATTTCCTTTCAACTGCTTGCACAGATGAGTATCAGGTTAGCCACTCCACCCTCACCATGAAAGCTCATGCGTAATGAAAATAAAGAATGATAAAATGTTTTAGAAACACACGCTGTTGTTTACTGGCTTTAGGGCAGTATCCCATCACCCCGAGCATTTACTATGCTCCTTCCCACGCTGCTAAGGATGGCACTGAGCAAATGGATTATCACAGCAGAACAAAGAACGCCTGCCCTTGAAGGTATATGGCACAGGACTATGGTGATCGTCCAGGGCAGGACATGTCCTACAACTCCTTGTGACCCCCCTCAACCAGGTTTGCTGCATCATTTTGGCTATCCCTTGTAAGTGAGATGTTCTCACCTGCAAACACCTGAGCTCAAGTACCAACGATGCCTGTGACCTGGATGGGACCAAAGTATCTGGCTCCCACCCTCAGTAAAAGAATAACCCCCTGCCTTCAGCATGTGCTTCAGTGGGCTTTTGCCATGTATTTAAAGCCAAATATTAACCTAAAAATTTCACTGACTGGAAACCCTGGATGCTGGCCAGATGACAGTCATTTCTAAAACTAACCTTTACGTTCTTCAAAAATTCCACTTGGCTTACTAAATAGAAATGGCTTGTTAATAGCACGTACTTCACCATCCAGATCTTTAATATAGACACCTACAACAATAAATCAGCTCTGACCAGTAAAGGTTAACCTATACACACATATATATATGGAAAAAATCATTACAGACAATGAAAAAAATTTACAAGAAGAGACGTTAGATTGTGTCGCTAGCACACTTTTATGACTGTTTGCCCTACAGATTGGCTGGCTGAACCCATTTCAAATAATTCAGGTTTTAGAGAATTCCTTCTTTTAGGTTCCTTTCCTCAGTTTTTAGAGAAACCTTCTTCCCCACCCAGCTATAATACAAACTAACTATGTTCAAGTGCACAAGGTCATTACACAGCTACCAATTTAACTGAAAAACACTTAAAAAATAACTCTACAGAGGTTTAATACTTTTTTTATCCCTGCAGAGTATCTATTTGTACATTCTGAATTTTATGATATCAAGATACACAGTTTTAGTCCTGAAATATTTCATTCATTTTTTGAAAATGATGCCTTCTATTACCTTTTCCAGGCAGAAAACGATGCACATTTATTCTCAGAATGGCTAAAGGTCAAACCCAGTTTTCATGTATGCATCATCTTCAGACTTGAACCTCTGCATTATTAATCTCCTGCACTGTTTCACCTAGACATTCACACACAGATCAATAAACACCAAAAAACCTGTAGTAAACCTGTACCTCCAGTGTACCAAACAGACAGTAGTTACTGAATAAACAGACACTTGCTATTTTAGCTTTCTGGTTCAGCATGGTCTTTGGCATGACCGCATCTTACCCATCCTCTCCTTTGAGTAAAGCACGACGCCGTTTCCCCATGGGCTAACCTCTTCCCGCGGGTGCCCTCACAGGGACAGAGAAACTTCCCCAGCAGTGCCTCGGCTACCCCATGGAGCTGGTTTACCTCCGAGCACAGATTCACCAGCCCTTCCCCAATACTCGAGCATCAAAACTAGGGGAGGGAAAAAACTGTGGTGCAATTTTTTCCCCCACAGTCTTGGAAATGGCTGAGCCAACTCGGCTGAAATTGTTAAAAAAAAAAAAAAAAAAAAAGAAAAAAAAAAGTATTTTAAAATCATTTCTGGGGAAGTGACTGCCCTAGAAAAAGCTAAATGCAGTTAGAACATATCAGAAGCAACTGAAATTGGGGACATGTAATGATAATCAGCAGGTGGCTGTAACAGTATGCCATGCTAACTGTCTTGCCTGCTACATCTCATCTGCTGATTTTATTTAGCCTTTTTCTCTTTTAAGCAGTCTGCAAGAAACCAAATGATATTTGGAAACTTGCAGAGATGGCTGCAGTGGGTCAGCACTGCATAAGCGATAAGCTGACTAAGGAGCAATATACACTATGAAGGACAAAGAAATCAAATATAAAACTTGGAAACGGATTCAAGTCAAAACCCCCCCGATAGAAAAGAACCTCCAAATAATAAACCAGTACATGGTAAACTCTACATTGAACTCCATGTTCCCAGCAATAAAACTTCATTTCCACCGCTCAAGTACAGACCCCCAATAGCCGCCTGTTCATGATACCATTTCTTCCCTCCTCTTGCCTGCACACAAGACCTGCACTTCGTTTTCAACTGGCTGTGCTCATGACCTCTCTCAGCACCCCTGCAATCCATTCCTCAGCACCTTTTTTGCGGCTACAACAGAGAGGCACCCAGTCCTTTTACAGTGAACGTCATCTTACACCTGCAACAAACCAACCTCATGGTTCAGCCTGGAAGTCCTTGCTGGAGGTGATCACAGCTGCTAAACTAAGTCAAGTTGTACTTATTCTAATCACATTCGCCATGGATAAGCACAATAAAATGCTCCCTATTTTATATTTCTTTATATTAACAATTATACGAACCATAGGGAATTATAAGAGAATTATGAAGATCATAATATTTGGAAAAGACATGGATTCAATGAGAACTACTATTTTGTAGCATAAAAGCACATCATGAAATGTTAATTGCAATGCACAACACTGCAAGATCTACAGGAATTACAAGCAAGTTTTCATTGTCTCAGCGGCACATCATGAGGAAAATGAACAAAAATAGACTAAATATCTAGTTCTAAATATAATAAGTTTGTAATTAATTATTTTAATTCTGTTCTAGTGAAAAGGCAGAGCTCTGCAATTTGAATCATTTGTAGATTCACGGCCTCCAGCCATGAGCGGACAACACACTACCATTGACCCTAGCCACAGGCACTGCTGCAGCAGGCCAAGAGTGATCTATGAGCTCCATTCAAAAAATAAATAGAGTTCATATATACACATACACACATATATACACAATGTGAAATTAAAGTGGGCAGTTGCATGCACCAGACTTCCCAGAGAGTACCCTCTGCTAAAGGACTGTCATTTACTTTGAGCTCATTAACCCAGAAACATGTAAACAAGAAAGGAATTCTTAACTTGCTGCTAAGAGTTTGAATACATGTTGGACTTGGCTGTGTAGAAAGAAGCCTCCAGGGTCACCTTCACATATACCCCTCTTGGTAGAAGCTCAATGGAGCCAACAGACAGCATGCAAAAAATGAGTTACTATGCCTGTCCCCTGTTTATCTATGCATTCGTTTCATCTCAAGAGTTAACAGGTAATAGGATTCGACTCTTCTGCTAAAAGCACCTGTTTTTGTGTGAGGGCTAAGCCACAGCACAGTGCTGAGGATGCTGCCATACAGGCATCTGACAACTCCTGAACATAACACAGAGAACCAACCCATCAGCAAGAAAATACCATATTAAGTAAATTGATGCAATTTATTTCATTGCTGTGGTCTTTTAAACTAAGTTTTAGTGTACTCAGGGACAAAAATATACAGTATAACTGTATATATACAGTTATAATACAGTATAACTACAGAACATTCACAGGCAGAGATAAATGGTTCATTTAAATGGGAAATAATATAATTTTCTCTTGTACTGTTATATATATATGTTACATAGACACAATGCTTGGAAGATGTGTTGCATGTGGGTCATCTTTTCTGAGGTTTACATAATGAAGACAGACAGTTCTTCTGGCCCTATCTCCTCATGTTAATCATGTCCAAGTGACTAATGACGGATTTAGTGGACACTAAAAATGGTTTGTTGAGTAAGAAAGCATACCCTGGTGGAGGTGGAAGAAACCTCACTTCTCCCCACCTCTGGGAGGGGAGGGTAATGGCAAAATACACAGGTCACCATGAACACAGATGCAGCTGGCAAAGCCTTCAGTGTTGAGAACTGAAAGACCACATTTAATGAAGAGGAATGTTGACAAAGGAGGTGAGCTGGGTTTTTTTGTATGTAGAACTTGTTATTCTTGATATTTTCAGAGTGGAACAAAGCACTAAAACTTCTTCATTTAATATAAGTTCTTTCCTCTGACAGTTTTATCTTTGTTCAGCACTCAGGTGATGGTCTTTGTCTACTAAACACAGCCAGGGCTTTTGACACATTTTTAGATAGTTTATGAAACTAAGCGTACCAGTACATGTACACCAGTATTAATTAATCACATGATCATGGGCTCTTTCCTCACCTCTGCTTTAAACAGAAACTACTTGAAACTTTGAATTCACAACCAACTTTAGGGTCAAACGACAAAAAAGTCTCTAGCTCGAATGATTTAAAGGGATGGGTGTAACAATCATGGCAAAAGCAATAATGTGACAATATGAAAGCCTTTGAGACTACTTCTCAAAACTACAAATAGTGGGAATTCAGTTTTTGTGATCCAGAAAGGGCAAGTCCAGCAGTGTGGTGTTCCCCAGCATGCTCTGCGATACAGAAACAGATGCAGACTGTCCTGAACTGGTTTCTCAAGATTCACAGCCTTGATCTTCATCATGTACTTTTGAATCTTTCCAATCTGAATTGTTTATACAGCAAAAAAATACATTCTGGGGTCTGCACATCATGGTGAGAGGAAAGAAAAATATGACTGCTAGAGACAGTGCTCGCAATTCTAAGGAGAAAAATAGTAAAATATTTTGGGGATGACTTCAGAATCATGTGAAAGATGTAGGATGAAGCAATGGCTTTCATGTTCAAGTGGAAGTATGATTAAAATGTCCTTAGGCACATAACTCAAGAGTCAGCACAGACCAACATGATGCAGGCAAGAGAGATAAGAAACTTGCAAACTGTGGTTTATTGATAGGACCCACAAGATTAACACAAGCAGCTATAGAGGAGGAAAACAATAAAAACACAAATGATGGAAAATAATCCTCACACTAAACCACTCTGCATGCTTTTGGGGAATGAACTGAGTGTGCAATAACATCCATATGGTGTACCATTCTCTTACTTTTTACAAGCTAATAGTAACTGACTGGTGTACACAGCTGCAACATCTGAAGAGAGCTCTGTAGAAGCAAACATCAGTTTGTATCTAGTTGTAACTATACGACAAACTTTAATTTAGGTATTTTTAAAGGCAGACTGACCAAGAAATGCCTCAAAAACAAAGCAACGACAGATATTAAAAATATGTAATACTAACACAGAGAAAGATTACACACCTTGGGGGCAGGTAGAACATGCAGGTCTTCAGCAAAAGAGGACAATGTTTTGTCCAAAGTCAAGAAATATATTGTTAGAGATTAATCCAGACTAGGTGGAAACAAACACATTTTTGTCACCTCTCAGCTGGATAAAGGCAGTTCATCTACTGATCATGCAGCCTTCAGGCCCTGGCAAGCCCCAACTCATGCAGCGCATCATCTCAGCCATGTAGGCTCCTGCAAGCTCCTAAGCCACCACACTTCCCCCAGAACTAACAGCCCTTTGCCATTCCACCACCTTGCAGTCCAGGTGCAAGGTGCTTGGCTAATAATAGCTACTTATTTGGCTAATAGCCTGTTTGGATATCAAATGCAAAAGCCCAAGGGACATGCCGGAAAAGCTGCCACTAAGCAGAACGGACCAGTGATGTTTGGATGAGGAAGGTGACTCCCGCAGGCATGCAAAACACCTGCTGTGCCGGGGCTCGGCTGGTGGCAAACACCAACGAGCTGGCTGCCCATGGAAAGCCTGCTCCAGCGACAGCTCCCTGCCGGTACGTGTGTGTATGTGCCAACACCCGCTCTTTATTCAGTTCCCTCCGTTGGTTTATTTTGGCTGCTGACTAAATCTCCACATGCCATAGCCCACAGCCACGAATCTGAGAGGGCGGTGAGGGAACAACACAGGGGTTGATGGCACAGCCACATCGCCACTGGCCTGAAAGCACGGAAACCAGCACTGACAATGACCTGGTCTGGCTCCTCATCGCTTCAGGATGGCTCTGCAGTGACTGCAGCCCATGAGAACAGAGCGACCTCCTTCATCCCACCTAGGGACATACGTGACATGTGTAGGTGCTGTGGTTTGCAGGCTGTGGTGGCAGGCAGGAGCGGAAACAGGCTCGGTTTTTTGCAGCGCACAGGCGAGGGCTGCCTGGGTGCGCTCACGTAGCTGTGTGTGCCCGTGAGGATCCTCTGGCTTTGAAGAGCCATCAGCACAAACCAGCAGAGGTTTGTAAAGCACATTGCTAGGTTTGGTTTATCACCACAGACTAAATGCTACTGCAGATGACTCCCATAAAATGAGATACATTGCCGTAATAAAGGAAACAATATTTACCAAGCTACTTAGAACTTTATTTTCAATATATATCTTCAAAGCAATTAACTAATATTAGGGCATCAATTTTCCTCAGACTTCCATGACTCAGGCAGGTATGGTTAGGCCTCTTTTAGTTAACACTATTAAGGTGAGATGCTTCAACTGCTTCCTTGAACAGGAGCAGAGACACCGGTACCTGCAACAAAACCAGAGCTCAGAGGTCTTAATCCGCCAGCCCAAACCCCCTTCTCTATAAGAAGTGGAAGAGTCGTCAGCAGGATAAAACTGGATGTGAGATGCTCCCTGGGCAAAGCCAGCGACACAAGGCTCACTGCCACAACCACAGAGAGCATACAGCATGAACGATCCACCCAGTAAACATTTTAACATGTAGATCCAGTGAAGGTTCATTACATCAGCAACATTCTGGCTTGATGCCATTCAAAGAGTATGTACGCTGACACTGGGGGCACTGTCTCTTATTTACACCACTGATGGTCCCAAATCAGACCAAACTACGAGCTTCATCACGATGAATGATGAAGAAGGAGAGACATCCAGAGGAGCACTCTGCACAGGAGCAGCAGGGTGGGAAGAGAAGCTTTGCTCCGAAAGGGAACGTAAGCCATGTCCAGGTCTGAGATCTTCCATAGCAAGTGCAAGCCCCCTGTAGCATACCTCCAAAATGAGCTGGGAGCCAGGACTCACACCTCCAGTCGCAGCCTGCCGTGGATACCTCCTTGGCCTCCAACAAGTCCACAGACCTACACACACCCCAGTTTACCCTTCTGGAAAACTAGTGATGCCACGGAGGCTCATTTCAATAACGTTTGGAAAGCACCTTCAGAAGTACTATGCTACCTAAACAGCCTCCTCAGCAGGTTTATCAATAAACCAATTCTCAAAAGAAACAGTGAAAATGGAAAATGGGAGCTTCACGGTGGCTTATTTAAACACAGGCGGACAACTTGGCCTTGGCAGCAGAAGGGTGCGTGCTCTGCTCCTCGGGTGCATTTCAAAGACAACTCCGCTATGCAGAGGTGAAAATGAAGTGCCCCTAAAAAAATACTCCCCTCACCCAACACTGTGGACTTTAATAAATCCAGATGTCTAGTATTTCAATTCTTAAAACCATGCCTTGTACAAAAAAAAAAAGTCAAAAGAAAAACGCGAGGAAGGCACGCTTTATATTTATTAAAGAGCTCAGAGAACTGCACAGTCTACCTGGGAAAATGGAAGGAAAGGAAAAAAAAAATAGAAAGTACAGACATTTCAAATCATACAGAGCAAACATTGAAGGGCAGTGAAATGTTACAAAGTAGCTTAGTAGAACAGTTTAACAGTGTCAAAGACACTTTTAAACATTTCATTATCGGGAAATCCAAATGTCAAAAATTCTGAAATTGGCTTAAAAATAAATACAGTTTTATGAGTAAAACTAGAGTTCTTTCATTTGCTGTTTTATTTCCACAGCTTTCAGCACATACTCTGCTCTAGTCATGTTGTCAAACTTATCTCTTCAAACAAGAAAAACAGAAATTACATTTTCCTGCATGTCAGAGCTGAGGCTTTAGGAAGATCATCAAACAGGCAGAGACCTTTACTGACCACATCAGCCATGGTTCTTAACTAGATCCTCACCAGTACATCAGCCACTCAGTTTGAGATTTTTAGTAGCACCTTTCATAGTTTTACTGGCAATAAATCTATTCAAAGCCTTCTGCTTTTCTTTCATCTTTTGTGGGAAAAAAACATTATAAAGAAGAATGCCAAAGAAAAGCTTGTGCCGTTTGCCAGGGAAAGCAAAAACAGTGAAAACAATTTAGCACTAGGAAAAAGAATCTGTATTGATAGAGCTGATAAAAATATGAAATAATACAAATTTAATTCATGCCACAGTCCCAGGACAAGAGATCATGTTTTTGTAAACTGTCTTTGTGACCATATTATTATTTCTTAAATTGCTCCAATGCTCTGAGCTTTGCCGGTATTATCACAGAGAAACCCTTCAGGTCTGGGGACAGAGGCACAGCCATCAGGGCTGCGGGCCAAGGGTTGGAGCACGGTCCCACCACCCCTTGCTGCCAGAGCTGGCTGGTGGGACTGGGGAGCACAAGTGCTTTGCAGAATGAAGTCACACCTATCAAGGTCATGCTTTGAACACAAACATGCCACAAGGAACTTAATAGAAATTAATGACTGTGTAAAACATGGCGACTTTAAATTTAATATACAGCATTGTGATCTGAAAATTTAGGCTTGGATGTCACAGCACTTCCTTGGTTTCAGCTTTTTCTAAAGATGTAAAAGCACTACCCTCTCGTTCTTAAAAGAACGTTTAATGAAAATGCCAAGGGACAGTGATAAATTACTTTAACCCGACCACCGATACAGCAGAGTACTCTTAACCAGAAGAAACCCACAGGAAACAGGTTTCAGGCAATGCAAAACTCATACCAATTTTATCATGAGCACAATGAAGATCAAAGATGGTGGGACTTGTTTTATTTGACAACTCATCTGCTTTTTGTATTTTTAAATCCTACCATAAAAATAATGTACCAGATCAAGCTCTCCAACACTACAGTGAAAAATGAGGAATAATGCCAATAGCGTCAGTGAGATTACCACTCAGCAAAACACCCAGGAAAATCTGGTCCCCTCTCTCTTTCTTTTTTTGGGTATAACTAGATCTCATCAGCAGCTTGCTAATCACTCACTTCCAAAATCCCAATGGGAACCAGCAGATGCCAAGGGAGCCATCCGGAAGGAGGCACGAAGGAGGCACGCAGCCCATCCAAACAAGACCTCTTAGCTCTACAGCAGAACACACTTATCTCTGCAAAGCCTTTGTTTAACCACCCCAGCTGAAAACACATGCAGATGACAAGCATTTACAAGTAATTTAACCTAAAATTCGTCGTGGGGTTTGTTAGTCTTTCCTGGAAACAACATTTGGCAGCCATATCCAGCCTCTGCAGCCTCAACAACGGGCACTCCCAACAACATGAAACAGAGGCTGGCAACGTTTTCCATGGCAAGCTGTAACGCAGTTTGCTGGTAATTTTTTCAGAGATGCTTTTCTCTGTCATTTTATGTAAACTTTACATCATGTTCAGTAAACTTCTGTTTAGTGAACTCAAGGAACTAATTTTAGTAAAAAACATGAAAGAAAAATATCCACGAAAATTTGAAAGAGGAAGGGAGTGAATAATTTAACCTGAAAGCTCATGTGTTGACCAGATTTTCACTGTAAGACTAATCACTGAAGAAAGCACCGAATGGCAAAATTCACTCATCATAAACTTCAGAGATTTCAAGAAAGCACTTGACAGACTCCATCACTATTCACTCTGGAACATCTTGAAGTTTTAGGCTTGCCAACAAAAATAATTACATCATCAAGCCTTTATACCAAGCTGCAGCTTGAATACTTAAAGCAAAGGCAGATTTAAGTACAGGGTTCAACATAAAGGCTGGTGTCAGATCAGTAAGAATTTTCTCACTTCTGTAGCTGGGCACTGCCATCAACTTCATTGGGAAAAGTAATATAAATGTAAAAATATAAAGTGTAACAACAGTCCCCTTCAAAATCCAGACACTGCTAATGTCCCCAAGTCTTCCAAGTGTATCCTCCTCAACATGCAAGACTGATAAAGGCCAATAGTTGGATCCAGCACTGGAGGAAGATTACGTTAGTGTGCTTAGTATCTTAAATAAGATTCACCCATTAAAAAATTATCTACGGCTCAAACTCTTGAAGACCACAATTCTTCAACTCAAAGATGAGACTCCTGCCTTGATATACAGACAAGAAAGCTGTAAAACTGTGAAGGGTACAGACAGACACACACTGTCAAAAGCAAATTTATCAGAAAATTGTGGGTATAGCGTAAAATGAATTGATAAGAGATGCAAGAATTTACTCCGAGGCTGTCTCTTATTTGTACGGTTACCCAGAAAAAAAGGGCGAGGAAACATTTGTCGAGCATGGTAGGAATGTAACTTGAGCAGAAGAAGGTAGGTGGGGGAAAAAAAACTGGAAAAAGTGGAAAGAACTCTGGAAGTTTTGCATATACAGGTGGCTTTTTGGAGTAGTTCCTCCTCATCTTCAGCTACACAGGCAAATTAAAAGCTGCATCATTAGATCCTGGCCACAACAATCCAGACATCAAAAAGCAGTAATTTTGCCTGTGTAACGGTATCTAGACTGTGTGCTTTTTGCCAGTCGGCCTTTGCCAGCCAGGGGCGTAACTATCTGGTGACAGCCACGCCAGCAGGACTTGCCAGCCCCACGGCTTCAGGCTCCCCTACACTCCTTCCCCAGAAAACACGGACTGTCGCTGCGCTCTCACACGTGCAAAAATACAGCCCTGTCTTGCACCCTTGGAAATTATATTCACAGCAAAACTGCCACAAGGAAACACGGGGGAATAGTAATAAATTTGTTCCCTCGTATAACTGATCTTTGCTCAACTAAAGGTTTTATAGAGCTGCGCTACAGAACTGGGGAATACTTAGGAGTCAGTGCTTAAGAGACGAGGAGCTTACTAACTAGAAATGAGATGTGACATGAAGGGATTCCTTTTTCTGTTCTCACAATTTTGATGTTTCTATAAATGTTTTACATACACATACTATTGGTCTTTATTGAAGGTTGTAAACTATGATAGCTGATTTTAAAAAACAGTGAATGTTTAAAGCAATGTAAATTCCCCTATATGGCAAAGGCAGTCTATACCTTATAATACACTGCATCTAGTAGCAATCCACTAGCATTTAAGCGACCAGCATGAGCATGACCTGGACTAAAATTAAAACTTCACAGCCCAGTATTACACGGCTGACAAAAATTGCACGTATTTTAACATATGCACTGAATAAAAACCAAAGAATCCTAAAAAACTCAAAAAAAACCCAGACCTGCAGGAAAATTATTGCACTCATCAATACATAGGTAACAAAATATAGAGACAAATTAATATTTTTGGGTTGATAATTCACTTAAGTTACAATACAGTCCACATACAATGCAACCAAATAATGCAATTTTTTGGGACAACTTAGTTAATTGTAGGCCCAAACCACACTAAAGGAAAGTTAAGGCCACAAAGTCAAGTATTCTAAAATTAGGAATTGTCAGATGAAATGTACTACTGCAATTGTAATTTTATTCTCTTTTGCCCACACTCTACCACACATGGTTTTATTCCACAACTGCATATTGTTTTTTTCACAATGCTATCAAGAGACCTGCAAAAGCTACTGGAGAGTTGGAAGGAAAGCAGAAATAACAAAAGATTACAGCAATTAGTCCCTGATTCTAGAGAAAAACAATAACAAGGAAAGCAAAAGAAACCGAAACGCCCGCTGCATTTCTTTGTCCTCCTGTCAGTGATATATGGACAGCTTCACATCAACATGTTTCCAACATACAGTTAGCCACCTTTGACTGAACATCCACAGAGCAATACCTTCTCCTCCATCTGTAACAGGTAATATTCCAGGGAATAGGGAAACACAGGATAAATCTGCTTTTGTGAAATACTGCTCTGCAATGCTAGAGTTTTGTTCACCTTAAGTAGGACAGTTGAACACCCAGTAAAATCCAAAAAAAAAGGAAGCATCTGAAACTAAATCTCACCCTTTATTCTCTCGGCTTTAAAATTATAACCCCTCATTAGAGGAACATCTCATTAAATAGCCCATCTGGGTCACTGTGCAGGTTCCCCGCTCTAACAGGCAGCACAAAACCCCAGAGAACTCAGGGACAGTTGATGTCCAAGAGGTTTTTTTACTGCACTAAGCAAAGATTTGCCTGGCCTCTCTAAGGGCCCTGACGGCAAGAAGGTTGGGAGCCTTCAGTTTGTTCTCTCCATCATTAAAACTCCAAGGGAAAGTGCAGTCTTTCATTATCACCATCATTAGCACTTCCCTGACTATAAATTTGGTTCCTTGAATCACCTGTCCCATCTTTACTGCTAAAATCCTCTGGAGGAGCTTGCTGACTTCCAATCCCAGGTAAAAATCTTTGTGCTATTATTACAAGTTATTTAAGAGCACCTTTACAAAGCACATAGAGCAAATGTGTCAAGGGCGAGGTTCAACAACAGCATAGGGTGATAAGCATTATGGCACCGCTGCGGTCATTTTTTAACACCAAAAGAACCGCCTGTGGGTCCATACATCCCAAATCTTGTGTTATCTGAGGTCAGGAACAGGAGTGACTGAATCTAGATCACCACTTGTGACCTCAACAGGACTTCTTCAGTTGTTTAATGGTCCTCTCTATTTTCCCGCGGGATCAGTAGCGCAAACTTCACCTTGGTGAAACAACTGATGAACAAACCAAGAAAATCTGAGAAGGTACAAGACAAAAACCCAAATGTCTTAACGGCATTTCTTTCCTTGAATGCCACTAACACAGAAAACAGGGCCCCAGTTGTAGCTTCAAACGTAACAGATACTAAACTGCACTTCTGATCATCTTCCACCTATTTCTATGTGTAGTCACAAGCTCAGGCTCTCTCAGCTAACACTGAAAACAGACTAAGTGAAAACTTCAGGCTTCACAACCCTGAGATGGTAAATGCTTCCAGACCCAAACCAGGTAGATCAGATGGCTTACAGCACAGCAGATCCTTACGGAGCTTGTATATAGTAAACAAACAGCCTAAATGTCAGAAAAACTGTTGATTTAAGGCCTGGAGTAAAAAGAACGTGCAGTTTCCTGGTGTAACAGCACACGGATGCTGCTGCAATGCTGGCATGCTTGGATCAGGACATCAAAAAAGCCAAACCCAACACCTACAGCTTTGAAAGCAGGAACAAAACAACACCTTGCATAAGTACAAGAGGAAGCATAACTTACATTCCAGCTTGAGATTCAAAGCATCTTAATAATGCAGTGCGCACACATGAAAAAGCAAAATGTTTTCAACCTTAGAAAGTGCCTCTTTGAAAACTCTTTATTTTGCTTTCGAGAAGACGCACTTTGACTCTCAAGTTTTATGCCACCCTACTTTCTTTTGCTGTTTTCGGTTTCATTCAGGGAGAACAAAAAGGAACACAAGTGGCTCAGACCTGGTGAGAATTATGCACCCCACTGGTCTTTTTGCACCTTCAACGGTGTGCAAGAGTGAATACCCCAGATGTTTTCCATCCCTCCCTTCGGCTGAGACCAGTGAGACAAGCATCCTCTCCTGGCTCCAGCTGTGCCCCTGGCAACACGACCATGCCAGCCTGCCTCCATCTACTCATGGCAGCGCCCTGGCTGGAGGTGGGGACTCCAGCCTGCCAACTGCCAGCTGAACCTGACGGAGTCGCCCAGCCATGCAAATGGCCAGGCTCTGCAGCTGGAGCGGGACAGGGAGTGGGCAAACAAGGAGACAGTCGATTGATAGCTCGGCAGGGGGCTGTCATTTTTGTCAAGGTGCTGTGAAGGTACAAGCACAGCTAGCGCAGGGAAAGGACCTCTGCCGGTGGGTTCACCCTCTCAGCAGGTAGCCACCATGCTGGCCATGACTGTGTGCATTCACAGGTCCAAGGCTCAGTGCCGTTTCCTCCCAACCACACATTGTCATTACACCAGGGATGCAGTTGGCCCGTGGTACCTGCATTTCATTAACATCCAAAGCAAGAGCTATCCAGAAGCGCAAAAAGCTGCGGGTCAGGCCAAATCCTCTGAGTTGAGTGGTGTTTTCCTCTGCGCAGGGAAAACTGAGGAGGCCATTCATTAGCTGCAGCCTGCACCCACTAGCTTTGTAATCTGCAAAGGCAAAATACTGCTGAGCACTCACATTAGCAGGAAGTCTTAATGAGGGTAAATGCTGGGAGCGTGCCTAAAGAAAACCAATTTCCTCGCTTAATTTGGACAAGGTGAACCTGACAAGAAGATACTGCAGTTATACTTACTTCGTCATACAAACTCAGGGCAGAGAAAGGCTGCTGGCTTCAAACTTGGGGCTAATTCTTTTACAAGGAGCACACTCCAGGAGAACTCACCCTTTTTTCTGCAATCCGCCCCTCAGATGAAGGTCAGGGAAAGGCGAGGTATGCTGTGCAGCACAATCCCACACCAGATCCACTCCTAGAGCAGGTGTGCACTGGGAGCATCTTCCTAGCACACAGCTAGAAAAGCAGCTTACAGAAGTGGGCTCTTCCTAACACTTAGACAATCTCAATCACCTTAAGAACAATTCTACAGTTCAATTTCTCTTTTTTCCCCCTTGTCCACCTTAAGCAAAATAATTCCCCTGACAACACACATAATTTGCCTTTAGGTCCGCAGTTACACACAGGGCTTCTACTGGCACAGATATCCCAGCCAGAGGTAACACAAAGTTTAAGGATCTGGTAATTTTAGCATAAAAATGCAACTGGCACAAGACTAGTCAACAGCAGTGCAGGGTTTTGAGGAATATGGTCCTGAATGTCTAAGTGCTACCTGTCACACATACTTCCAATCATCCCTTGTTTCTTCTTCAAGTACAGAATAACAACTTAAATTATCAGGAAACCTGTTTTCCATGAAAACGCAAGGCAGATTCACTTGCTTAATGAAGAATGACTTTCGGAGTATTCTGGCTATCAAGAGACATAGAGTCTGTTCTCAACTTTAATAAACCCTAAACTTCCAAAATTACCTCAGGAGCAACACACAGGCAAATGTATATCCCTGCAAACACATGCATATGTATATCTTTGCTTAGTTGAACTGTTACTCATAGGTATAGACGTTTGCAGATCTGGGGCCTCTACCTCTGTACTCAACTTGCTTGACAAGTAAAATTCAAATAAGGTAATGTGCTGCAAATGCAAATTATGTATTATTGATAAAAAGTTACAATTCTGCATGGAGGAGTTAAAAAGAAAATATTGAGGCCTACACCGAACAAAAGGAGCACGAAAATTACAGCTTTTTTTTCAATGTTTTACATTTTTATTTGTTCTCTTTATCTGCACCTACTACAACATTTTTATACTTACTATCCCTCAAAATGGAGCATCTAGCCTTGTTTGCCATCTTCAGAGTGCATACAGGTGCTGAGACACTATTCTGCCTATCAAGATGTGCTTTTCGCTACTTTAAATTTAAAAATTCCCACAGAAGGCACCAAAACAGGCTGATGGCAAGAAGGTGAGAGAGGCAGGAGAGACTGCTGTGCTGAAAAGCTCTGTTGTGTTCAGTCACATATTTTTCTCATTTGTTTAGTCTGAAATTCCTCCTTCAGTGACTCTGAATTTGTTACCTTTTCGGAAGGCACCGGGAACATCTGGACTCCATATGGCTCACACCTACTCCATGCCAAATGAAGCTATACTCTGCTTTCTAAACCCTTTATTTCTCCCAGCATTGCCACCGACGAGGTTTTAAATTCCTCCACAACAGACTACAACATAACCTCAGAATCACTCAGTTTGTTGACACAAATTCCATGGTGGTGCATTAACTGTGGCTGGGTTAGCCAGCATTTTTTGCCTCATCCTCTTAATTTTTTGCCTTTTTTTCAATATTATGATAATACTATATATATACACATAAAAAATACTATTATACACTATAATATATATGAACATATACTGAGAAGGCAGTTCAGCAGTAATGTCACCTGCACTCAAGGAAGCTGCCCCATCAAGATAAAGGAGAGAAACAGGCCATCTCTATGGCTCTCGCACAAAGAATCACACTTTTAGATAGAGTTAAAATTTTCCTTTGGTCTCCTAATTTCCTATAACAATTTTTGATACTCAAATATTGAGGAAAGTGGCGTAACCTTGTAAAACTATTTCCCTCTCCCTTAGATAAAAAAGAAATACAGTTCTTATTTGCCCCTTCCCCGCTCGACATTTCTGCATCACAGCATCTCCCACAGGTCTCTTTCATACCCACTGCTGCTGGAACTGCAGCTACTGGAGAGACAACAGGCTGAACTGAGGTTGCTGCAGAGGTTTGTACCACCTTGAACCTTTACAGAGGGTTGGTTTGCTATTCCTCGCTCTCCAGGAGGGATGAAGAGATCCAGAAACACTCCACAAATTATTTGGATACTGTTACAAATCAAAATGGGATTTGAAATATTGTCTCCATTCTACAATAACTGGCAATCTGTGTATTTTTTCTTGCTGCACACCAGGTTGATTGGGAGGTGTTAACCTCAGCAAGGAACCAACTCAGGTTCTTTATACTCAAGGAAATATCAAACCTTGGATCCTGACAACCACTACACTGCATTTGTCAGGGTTAGAGACTTCATGTTTTTTTCCCCCGAGTCATTATTTTTTGCTTTGTCATTCACAAATTTCACCTCTGTATTCAGGCACAAGACTGAAATAGGCAAGACTGGAGTCCACTTCTACAAACTCCTCAAGGGGCCCCTCAAGACATCTGTGTGAACCTCCAATCCTCTCCTGCTCCTCATCTGCCCACAAGATACTGGGCTTGCAGGGAAAGGAGCTAAGTCTGTCTCAACACAAAAAATGAGCCCACCATAATGCAACCAGCAGCAGCAGGACCCTCTGGGTAATATTATAACAAAATCAGCAATAGTCATTAGTAGCACCCAGGTTCTATTGGTAGATGGGCTATTTTCAGTGTTATTCCCCAGGTGGAAGTCAAAACCACAGCAGTTTATCCCACCTTCCTGAACACTAATGGTTCAAGTAAAACCCACCTGTGCTCCGGGTGTGAATTTGCAAAGGCAAATCTTCCTCTTCAAAAATACATCTCTGTCACTAAGGACATATTTAAATTCTGCAGTAATCTCTGCATGAATTTACCAATGTACAGAAGACTGCACCTTCCTTTTCTTTCAGGCCAAGCACCTTCAGTGCTATTAACCTCCTCCCCGACTAAGGAAAACAGTGCTGAAAGAGGTATTTACGCATAAGACTATGTAGTTACACCAAGTTGTCTGCACACATGCGTAGCTGTTACACTGTGCAGCACATCACAAGCGCTCGCATCCCCCTGAGCACTGCATAGCCCTTCATGAGGTCTGCAGCAATGTTAGTCCAGCCTTCACAATGTGACGGGGACGTCACCCCACCAGCTTGACGGTTAACGTGGCAGGTAACACACGCCGTCACTATCACAGCAACACTCCTGTGTGTAACTGGAACAGAAGTTCGCCCCGGCTGGGATGGTTTTAGAGGCTCTACTCGCCCCTTCCCAGGTCTGTTGCACACCAGACATGGGAACCCGGCTGCAGCGCCGCAGGACCATGCTGCACAGTCAGGTACACGGGTGAGCAGGGAGGTGTGAGGGGCACAGGGGCTGCACTTCTCCACTGCAGGCTCCTCCTGCCCTGGTCCCATCCAACAAGCAGCCCAACAGGCTCCAGCGGGGCTGCCCACAGCATTTAACATCTACAGGATGGAGCCCTTGTTCTAAATGTCCACTGACCCTTCACTGTGTTTACTGCTTGTTAGAGGCTGCACAAGAAACGGCACTTCACCTTTACTACCTTTAGCAGGCACAGATCTCCTCACCTCTGCTCCCAGGATTCACACCCCATAAAGTGCTGAGTAACAGGGCTGTTGTCCAAGAAGATGTTTAAGGCGTCTCCTTGAACTCTGTGACACTATTCACACCTTATGAGCTTAAAGGCTTTGCTAGGTCAACGCCACCAACTCCGATGACAGGTACACCTCTTTACAACCATCCATGCAAATACAAGCAAAGTGAACTTCTTCCAGACACGTGCATCCCTGTCCTTCCAAAGCACAAAACAAAACAAAGAGCTGCCTGCGTGCAAACATCCCCGAGAGGAGGAACCACATGTGGCAGATGCTACTGCATTGCTTAATGCATCATTTAAAGCCTTTCGGGGACTGTACCGTCATGATGAGTAATTTGGCTAGAATATTGTCCAGAGACCGTACTGTGTGGATTAGGGTACTTTGAGGGTCACTAGCTGGGTCAAAAGCAAGAAAGCCCTGCTAAGACCAGAGCTTACCATCAGCATAGATCTTGCAATGAGAATGAGCGCAAAAATGGGCTCTGCAATGCCGAAACATTTATTTCTCTCCCTGCCGAACCTCCTTGTGTACAGCTTATGTATAAAACATGCTGCAGGTTTGTCTGTCAGAAAGCAGAGGCCAGCAGCACCCTGTCTGTTTGCATCCGTGTCCGATTCTCTGCCAGCTGGGCTGGGTACAAATCCAAATGCAAGGGGGTTAGCAATCACAAACCACATCTCCACCATGAGCACCTTTTCCCTCCCCCACGGTGATGCAAACTTCACATCTGAAAATGAGATGAGACAATCTTAACTCGTCTTTAACAAGAAAGAATCTCAGGTCAGCAGGGACAGCAACTGCTCAAGTGCCGCCTTGATTTACACAGCCATAAACTCTGGCCACATATGAACCCAGGCAGAAAGGCAAGTTCATGAATTATGAACAAATACCGCATGCCAAAACACATCAATCATCATCAGTCACGGAGAAGCCAAGCACCATCAATTCATAATGTTGAGATTTGCACAAAACTTATACAAACAATCAATCGAATTGCATGGCTGACTGGAAAAGGAGATGTTGGGTTTAAGTCATTTAACACACTGGACTTTTCACTGAATGCAAAATGCTGAAAGACTTTAAAATAAAATTGACAGAAAGTCAGTGCTCTAGTCAAAAGTCAGGCAAGCAGCCTTTGCCCGCTAGAGAAAACGGATTAATTCACCCATTAATTCTTTTCTTCAGTGCTGCTGGTGAAAGCCAGGCCAGCAGCCGCCTCCCTAAACACATGAAAACCTGAAAGTCTGTTTTACCAAAAAGAAAACCTGCACTCTTCTCCCAAGGAAGAGCACGACAGAAAAAGCTATGAACATGAATGTTTTTAATGTGGTAATAAATGTTTTAAACTAATATGACAAGGTTGTACGAATGACACATGGAGCCAGAAGTTGCACGCTGGCAGTCCTAAAAGCAGCGGGACCAAAAATATTTTAATGAGCTATTTTAGAGAAAAACTTTCTTATTAACATGTCTTCTTTAAACTACTATTATGAGCTACTTGACATTATTTAGCCTCCTAATTTCCTTCATTTTAGGACTACTGATGTTAGCATTAGACAGCTTGCAAAAGCATCTAGCCTCACGCATTTTGTGCCACAGCTATGAACTGCAGAGCTTCCAGCGCTCTCCCTTCTCAGGCAGGAACAAGTATTTCCTGAAAGCGTGTTTTGGGCAGAGTACATCGAAAGAAGAGGAAACTTCTGCGGTTTTCTTTCTCAACTGCCACACAGAAAAAAAAGACTTCCTTGCGTTTGAAATGAAAAAAGACATACCTTCCAGATAGCAGAGCCGCCTTTACTATAAACACAAGGTGAATGCAGCTTTTGTTCTAGCGGCTGTACAGTTACCGATAACAGTTCTTCTTGAAGGTTTAAAAAAAAAAAAATGCTGCCATTTATTTGCTGAAATACTTTTGCTCCGCACCTCAGATCCGTCACCTCAGCACGTACCAATGCAAAAGCAAACCATTTCTGCAAGCTCTGTAGGTGGATCAGGCAACCACCTCAGCAAAGTGCAGGATTCCCACCACTCAGCAGAGCATCCCAAATCCAGCCCCTGACCCTCAGCACAGTGACGTGCTGCTGTCAGAGCCACCTGACCGCGTGGGTATAAGGCAGGTGTACCCAAGTCAGTGCAAGCAGATGAATGTAAACGTCTCCACAAGGTAGAGAGCATCTGTAATATTTGCTCTTCAGGCAGCACTCCTCTCCCCTTCCACTAAGTACATATAAAATTGGGCACTGATTCAGCTAAGTACAAAAGCATGCGCTTAAATTTCAGATGGTAAATACTGATTACAGTCACACTGCAAGTATTATTGTTGTTGTTAAGGGGAGGTGCAGGATTAAATGCAAGCACTTTGCTGAATCAATGTCTTGATCTCTTTTTACTCGTATCTAATCCTATGTCTGAGCCAGACCATAAGCCCTTGAGCACAGAGAGGAAAAGCACCCTTCTGCGATCTGACGACAGGTCACATGCAAAAACAGACATGTGAGAGAAGGGTTAACTATTTATGTAACAGTGGGTACAACCTCAGGTTTCACTTCACATTTAAGTGAGATTCAGAGCAACTCTAAAAAACAAAAAACTGTCAGATATTCTCCCTCTCTCAGGTGAGGGGGCAGGCATAAAAAAAAGACAGGAGCAGGAGGAAGGTGAGGGACATGCGTACGCTGGCTGGAGCTGCACGATGGTCAGCATGAGGCCCTCCCTGGGAGCCTCCCAGTCTTCCAGTGCCACTTTGCAGGGGCAATGGGATCAGCCCAGTCCCACTCGCTGCTGTCCAGCCCGGCTCCCAGCTCCCCCTGGGGCTCTCCTCTTGGGGGCTGCACCTTCCAGCATCCTCCTCCGTTTCTGGGCCAGTGGTTCTGCACAGCAAACAGATGATGCTGACAGCATCTCCCAGACTTTCCTTTTCCCCAAGACATGGGACGTGGCTGTGCCACCACCTGTGAAAGCAGAGCCTGCCTTTTCTCCTTCACAGTGCCAACTGCTGAAAGAAGGGCTCCAGAGCCAGGATGTTTCAAAAAAATCCTATCTGAAAGTACAGGAAAACTTTGCTGACTGTTTGAGCAGTTAAACCACAGGCATCCCTGGCCACCACGGGGAGCAGGGGAAAGGAAGAGCCGTGTGAGCCCTGTGGGACACAGAGAGTGGCTCTTTGCTGCACCTAGCTCCATGCAGCAAGTAATTAGTGCATTTCGAGGTCAATACACTGCAATTGATTTTCCTCTCACTTACTGATGTAAACTGGGAATAACTCTATCCTAGTTGATGTAAACATAAGTATAAAATTGGTTTAAGCCAGAAAAGTGCTGGGTTGACTGTGTTACTGTATTGGCAAGCCAGTTTCACAAGAACAGTCTTTACTTCCTTGTAACTATGTCTACATCAATAAAATTGCCATGATTACCTTTATTCATTCTAGTGCCATTGCTCATGTTCAGAGTGTAATAGAAAGTGCTTTCAAGTCAAAATCCAAATGCCTGTGAAAATCCACAACCTTCCTTCTCATGTGCCACAAGCTTTCTTTTGCAGAATACCCAGGCTGAAGGCGTTACCAGCTGTAATCTATCCAGCACCCTGAGCGATCCTCAGGCAAAAACACCATCTTCTCCACCCTCGTGCTCCTCCCTCAACAGGAGTGGAAGTGCTCCTCTTATTTTCTCTAAGGATATTCAGAGAGAGTCTCCTTTTGTTCATGAAAGAGGATTTCTTTCTGCTTAAGGCCCAGTCTCACTAACACTGACATCCCATAAAGCAAGAGGTGATGTTTCCTACTAGCCGTAATGAAAGTACAGATCCATACACACACACACAAAATTGCTGGCTTAAATCTCATATATGAAAGGCAATTCACCATGCCAGGACCCAACACTTGCCTTCTGCTATGTGCTCACTTGGGAGACCCCAATGCTGTGCTCAGACAGGCTCAGAGCCGTGCTGGGGTCCTGCAGTGAGGGATGCAGAGGGGCACTCAGACGGGGGCTGCGGCAGTGGGTCACCCTGCAGGACCAACAGAGGATTTGATAAAGCCTGGCTTTAACAGACAGCCCCCACTCCCAAAGCAGGAGAGGATTTTTTTTTTTTTTTAATAAAAACTTCTTGCCATACTTCAAAAAGGAGATGGCAAATTTTCCTGCCTGCTGCTGAGCAGAGCCGGGGCATCTCTGCTGCATGATGCCCAAAGCTGGGGGCTGCCTGCTCTGAGCAAACAACATCCTGCCTCCCACAGCTCAGATTTATCCTCCTGGAAATTTACCCACAGGTGCTGCTGTCAAAAGTTCAAATCCACAGTTGCTATCAGAAAGATATTTGTTCTCCAAAAGTTTCTAAAGCTAGCTGCTATTTTCTCCAAGATTACAGACAATAGATGATGATTATAATTATTAGTATTAGAAGCATTATTAGTAGCATTGTTATGATTATTATTATCATCATCATCATTATTGTTTAGGTAGACTTGCCCAATGCCAGTGTTGAAGAAGACAGAACACAAAGCTTAAGCTCTCTATTTGGGTCAAGTTTCTCTCAGTTTAAACAAAGTACATAAAAGCATAACAATGCTATCAAATGCAGATACAAAGCTTAGCAAAGCATTAGATTCTCCCAACAATTAATATCTCTCAGTAAGCTGACATCTGTGGGATCACTCCTGGGCCTTTTAATTTAGCATGTCTTCTAATTAAAGAAAGATTAACTGTACTTCCAACAATTGTTCCTCCTTCCTCCATCAGGTTCAGGCTTCTGTCTTCCTCCCGAGCTCCCAGGAAGGGTGGACTAACTGAAAACACATCTGTCAGAGCCCCTCTCCCACCCGCGGGCAAAACCCCAAGGCACCAACTCCATCAGAGCCCCAGTTCCCCCAGAGAGCACCTTCTTCTGAGGAAGAAACTCTCCTCATGGCCTGAGCAGGACACGTTGGTTTTCCATGTGCTCCCCTTGAAACCTAGGGGAAGAGACGGGCATCTCCAGATATGGGCTTGAACCTCGCTTCTTCTCACAGAGACAGTGGTAGAAAACTCACTTCCTTCTTCTGAAGCTGTGGTCAAACTTAAATAGGACAAATCTTGGCATCTGCAACACAGATTGTACAGGCAGTCTTGGATGAACCCACAACCATCTACTCAAGCCCAACACTATCCCTTATCCAAAGGGACCTGCCATCTGACTCCGCTCGTCCGTGATGCTTCCCTGTGACTCTCTGGAGGCTTCCCTAGCGACCCCCAACCCGCAGCTCAGTTTCCACTCAGATATTTCAGGCATCAGTTTCCTGTTATAAACGCTGGTGAGTTACACACCTACATCAGTTCAGGACCTGAACCTCAGATCAGAAAAGCCTGCCTAGAAGCTGGTCCTAGTACCCACAAAACCAGCTGTGCTGGCAGATGCTCTGCAAACCACATGCACGCAAACATACCCACAGCCACTCAAGGGTAATAGTGAGGTCCCTATATGCAAAAAAAAAAAGGAGCTAGGAGAACGACCTTTCGATCTTATTTATCTTGATGAAGGAAAGCACCTGGTGTTGAGTTCCACGAGTGGTGAGGAAGACTCCGGCCCTCCTATGGCCCTGGCAGAAATCCTACCCATGCTAATTTCCCACGGCAATGGATTTCCCACCACCTCCCCAGCATGCTGACCCTCAAAGACAACCGCTGGGGACAGCTAGAGCCAACAGTAACCAGCCCTGAGGGAGTCTGCTGAAATTTCCACTTGCAGAAACATCATATAAAAGAGCAATCCCTTTGATACACATATTGGGACCTCTCCTCCCCCTCCCCAAACCAGCTTCTCCCACAAACTGTAAATATTCAAGACTTATCTCACTGCCAGCGTGATCTCTCATAGGTGGCATGTACAAAAAGAGGAGAACTGCTACACTTAAGGGATGAGGGGCCATTGCCCGTCTGCCTGTAGCAGAGAGATGGAAGACAGACAGGCTGCACAGGCACCCCCCATGCACACCAGCCTCAGTGGCTGGAGATAATACCTGCCCGCCTGCTCCTTCTGATAGACAAGGCTGGTCCTCGACTACCTCCCTATCATCAGAGGTCCCCCAGGACTCACAGCCACCCTACCTCCACCATCGCCAAACTCTGCAGAGCTTCTGATGTACAGTTTTCTGATATAAGCAATAATAAGCCAAAATCAAAACACATTTTTCTTCCTATGGCTTACCACCCAAATGGTGGCTAGCCAGCCCAGGAATACTAGTTCTCCCGGTAGAAGGGATGTGAACAGGTCACCTCAACCTGTGTCATATCAAGTTTTGAGAACAGTAATGATCACTAACTACACCAACAGCAACAAACTAAAGGCTTATTCTCACAAAAGCTCATCAAAATGAGCGATACACCCATTGCACTGAAGATAATTTGATATTGGACAGTTTTTAAATTTCTCCATAAAATAAACTCTCACTCACTCTTACTAAAAACCAGAGAGCCACTTCATCAAACACCACTTCTCTTCTACAGACAAGTTTTGCAGAAGGCAGAGAGGGTTAGACCTGCTGCAGATTTTGGGTGTGACACTGGTGCATTCGCTGGTCACGGGTCTCACATTTGCAAGCCCACAAAATACCACCTTCTCCCTGCCACCCACCAATTTCTTTCTCCTCCCATTTGATCTGAAGCTTTTTGATACAGTGATTTCACATCTGTGTGTAGCAAACCTAGCGTGACATTCCAAACGCTAAGTCACAGCAATAACAAAGGTGGGCTGTGAATCACTCTTGTCCTGTGCAGAACAAGACTTTATTTCTCCTCTTCTTCCTTCTCTACCCCTCACTGCAAAAACGACTTCCAGCATAAGACAAGAGGCTCAGCATAGCCCTGCTGCTGGCAGGGCCAGCCCTTAAGCACAAACTACCTCTGCTCACAGATGATGCTCTGCAAAGAGAAGTTTCTCCACAGCAGTTTAAAATCCGTCTGTCTGGGCGGTCTCCCTGCAAAGCTGAAGTACGAGCCTTTTGCATGTGGGAAAATGGTGCTGCTCATATACAGAAAGCTCCTAACCACGACATTTTAATTAAGGGCTGAATAATGTTCCGGCTTGTGTGGTAACAGCGTGCAAAATAATCCCTTTAAACAGCCGGTCACGGTACCTACCCCAGTGCAGCAGCTGGACAGTGAGACCAAGGGTCCACACCACAATGTCTCCTTGCCACCGTCCCCTTCCCTTGCATCGCCCTGACAAAATGGAGAGGTGCACGCAGCAGGGCTGGGAGCAGGCAGGAGGTCAGCTCTGTCCCCAAGGCACCCACAGCTGCTGCCACGGCCTTCCCAGGTGGAGGAGGAATCCCAGAAAACTGGCCCTCTTCCTTCACCTGCGCCACAGCCCTCCCAACAGCTTCAGCCCTGCTTTGTACATGGGGATGGGTGGGGAGAGGGACAGCCCCCAAAAAAGCTGCTGCACAGAGCTGCAGGCAGGAAGGGCAACTGGTCGGGATGCTCCCAGTCCCACCAGCAACAGCACACCGCTCCCGTGACTTAAATGGGATGTCTGGGTTCCTGACTGCTCTGCATGCCTGTGTTTCTAACAGTCATCTCAGCACCCCACTCTGCACGGACTGATAAACCTCTTCAAAACAATGCCAACCAACCAAACCACAAACCAACCCTCTTTTTTTTTTTTTTTTAAGAAAAAAAAAAGAGTATCATCAAGAAACGGAGCTTTTTCTCTCTAGCTTTTTTTCTTTTTTTTTAAACTAAAAATATAGTGCCTTCATTGTGCAATACCAGGCATGAGTATCATATTTAACAGTTAAGAAATCTGAGATTGTTTAAAGGCAAGAAAGTCTGGTTTACCCTACAGGCACAGAATATAGAAGGGCAGGCAAGCCAGCTTCAACCTCTACCAGAGTAATTGTAGATGTGAACAACATTACCTGCGCCCAGGGCATCACCTGCAGCAGTGCTGGCCAACCCTGAGGTCAGTACCTCACTTATTTTTTGAAAAAGTTAAAAAGAAAAAAAAAAAAAAAAAAAAAAAAGGCTCATCTTACCTTGTGACTACAGAGCTTGGGGCCTTCATCACACACACGTTAAAGTCGATGAATTCATATTTACATTTCTTCTTAACTCTGCTCAAAGCAGAATGACTCCTCCTCTATCCTTTAGCAACTCCTACTCCCCAAAACCTATATCAACCCTGTCTGACTTTTCTTTATCTTTTCTTTTTAGTTTTCTTTTCCCGAGTCTTGAAAGTTTGGACTAAAAGACAAAAGGAAACCGTTGACAGAAGAACTAAAAATGGAAATGTGGAACCTCATTAATCAACAAGCAGAGCTCTCAGACATAAAGAAGTCCTGATAAAGGAACTTACATAGACTCCAGTATACTGCTGCAAGACATCTTATGTATATGTCCCTCAACAATCTCAGGGGGTGTACACGCCACATGCCTGAATTTGAACTTGAAGGTGCCATCCCTGGCTGTGCCTCTCTGCTTCTCCTGCTGCTGGACCACACCGACAGCACATCCTGCCTGGTGCTGCAGCAATGATCAGGACAAAATGTGATGATCCCGACCACTGTCTATTCCTCTACATGGCCTTTTTCACCTATTGGAACTCGCAGGGGAAAAGGACAGATTATAAAGCTTTACGGTGGAAATCCACCCCTGAATTGTGGTAATCTCCCTCTGCCTTGCCTTACCTGCCTTGCCTTACTTGCTCTTAACCATAGCTGGACCAGAACACACGTATATAAAGATACAAAATCGTAAAACAGGACAAGGGTAAAGGCTGTTACAAAGGCTTTGGTGAAGCTGAGCTAAACACAACCTTTTATTCTATTATAACACTGCTGTGTCATTCACTGTCAGCCAGGAATGATGATGCTGCTTTCCTCAGAAACTTGTCCCCGTCTGAAAATTGTAACATAGCAAAATCCTTTCTGTTCTAACCCACCTGAATAGAGCTAAGTTTCACTGTGAGGTTCAATCCAGTAGCTGATTAAAAGCTATAGATCACGCTGTCTTGGACACATTCAGGCCATTGTGAATAAGATCTGTCAGAAAAGCCTCCAGCACAACCAGTATCTTTGAAATTGCTAGGGCTACAGTTAATAAAACTTCATGTTCAATTGTTCTTCAAGTATCATACCAATAGGCAAAGAAATTTATGGTATTCTTTGAAATTACATATTTAGAAGTGAGTTACAGGTGTAGCAGCTTTAATTCCCAAACAACAAAAAAATCCCAAAAGAATACCAAAGCTGTTGTTGCATGTCAGTGACAGTCTGCTTATGAGAACTGCACCAAAAAAAATCACTGATTAATTCCAGCTCTGGTTCACAGATTTGCTTCCTACAGACTAAGCAAAATTTTGAAGTTTCTCTGTAGACAACTTTCTTCATACCCATCTGTTTACTCCCATCACTCCTAAAAAGCACTAAAGAAAACACCCCTCTAACTGATGACTGCTATTATTACTGACTGCTGCTGAAAGCTATCAGTTTACCAGCGTTAGGATTCAAAATAAGAAAATCAAAATAACAGTTTTTCAGAGTTTGCAAATAAACGCTGACTGCTACACAGCAGCCACTGCTTTTTTCAGCATTGCTACAGGAGCTCACCTCCCCATATGCGAGGACTGCCAGGAATAAAGTCCCTGGTATTCAGCAAGGCACTTCCCTCACACACTTAAAATTCACCTGTGCCCCTGAGGGTGGGGTGGGAACCTGCACACATCTGGGCAGCCCCACCTCTCCAGCACTAGCACCAAAATACCACTAGCTATAGCTGAATTAGGCAAATGAATTCAGAAAATGCAAGTGGTTTTTGAACATCCCGAAGCTTACTCAACTGTCACCTCTAACATCGGTTCTGCCTTGACAGGGAGAGAGAGCAAGAAAACCACTGGGGCTCCTCTGCCCAAGTAAATTACCCCTCATTTCTGTCAGCTGAGAACTCAGTCCTTGTAAAAGCACTCTGTAAATGCACCTGGATACGTTGCCATCTTTTTATCAGTGTCACGGCAAGCCCCCTATTACAGGAGATTTACAAGACTTCCTAGGGGCTCAGCAAACCCTCTCACTAAAAATATGATGAATCAGACAAGATTTTTAATCTGCACATTACAAAGATATTTAAGCACTTGCCTTTTAGAACAGAAAAACCTAAATCTTGTCGAATTGCTAGCTGCACATTATTTACTTAAATAACTTATCCTTATATGCTTCAAATCATCTTCAAAGAGGCTGTAAAGGTTCCCAGTGTATTCAGCATTCATGGTCATGAAACAAACAGTTTATGCAAATATTTTTAGCTCAGTTTTCATTTGCCAGCTAGTTACCATGTCCTGATCCCAAGCTCACCAAAGGGAAAGAAAAGACTGTAATTATTTATGACTCCTCCTTCACCTGCCATTCTGCATGAATGGTACCCTGTAAGTGTTTGCAAATGTTCTGTGACCTTGTGAATTATTTTATTGTACAATGTAGAAAAGCAGCTTTTCAAAGTGACAGGGAGTCATTCACAACCTGCATAGTTTGGCAAATGACTGAAGTCAACTCCACACACTTATTAGTGTTCCTCATGTGGTACTATTTTAAAATGTGTACTTCTTGTTAAAACATCCTCCACTTTTAGAAAAGCTAAAAAAAAAAAAAAAAAAAAAAAAAAAAAAAAAAAAAAAAAAAAAAAAAACAGGGGAAAAAAAAAGATTATTTGTAATTGTAGCTACATTTGCTCTCAAAAAAATCAAAAAATCTTATCCTACAAAATATTCTTGGTCTTACTATCCCATTTAATAAAGACCTAATAATAAAGGTTACCAGATCTTGTCCGGTTTGAACATCAAAGAACTTACAATAAAAGTAACTATCCCAATTGATGGATCACAATCACAACATCTAAAACTATTTTTTTCTGCTGAAACTTCGAGGATGAAGAGAAGTGCTTTTCCACAAAAGGGGTTTAGAGTCGAAGGACAGAATATGAACAGCATTTATTTACTTTAGAATACAGAGGGACTTTTTTGGGCAATTGGAATGGTGGTTTTAACCCTTTTTCACTCCTCAGTTCCTAAAAGCTTTCTACTGACACCACAGATGCACAATTCAGTTGAATGCCAACGAGCTTGCTTTTTTTAATACTTATTTTTGCAGAGAGCCCATAGGTAATCCATTGTAAAGCGACAAATAGAAGTTGAAAATTACTGTGCCAAAGGGCTGCAAAGCAAAGCAGTCATACAGGGAAATTCCACAGGGGACAGGTCAGATAATGTCCAGCTACCACGGGCATTAAAGGAGAATCCAGAGTTTACCAGATTGTGTGATTTTTTGACATTTCAACTTTTTTCCTCCCATACCCATGATTTCTATGCATGTATTCTGTTACACCCTTCCTGATCACCTGCTGTCATCTGAAACTGGAAAGAAAACATTGCATTTATCACAAAAGGAAACAAAACAAGTGATCATTAATACTCCTAGAAGCCTCAACCTTCAAAAATAATGACTTGATTTCTTAGGGCAGCAAGACTGTGAAATAAGGACAGAATAAATTAATAGAATGGCAACTTGACTGATAGTGCCAAGTCTATAAAATAAAGTTTTCAAGACTGATGAGCTATTTCAGTCAACCAAACATATTCCTTAGTTGAACTCATGCACATACATCTAACGAGTGTTACCAAAAAAAAACCCCAAATCTGTGCCATCTGCACTTGGAACAAAAAAATTTGGAAAACTGAAGGAAATATTTTGACTAGTACAAGAACAATCAAAGGTCTGGACCTGTGAGAGAAGAGTGAAGTGATCAGATTTGTTCTCAGGTCTGCAAACACATCAAAGGTTGCTGCAAACAGAAATGAACTGATTTGTTCTCTACACTGACAGCGCACAGAACAGGAATTTAGGGGCTCAAACTGCAACAAGGAAGATCTAATTTAGGCATTGGGGAAGGCTTTTTCCAATGGTAAAGATAAACCTGGGCAGGTTTGCTGAGGGAGCCTGGGGAATTTCCCATGCTAAAAACTTTTAGAAACCACACAGGCAAACTCTGCCAAAAATGGCGAAGATACCCTACTGGGTGTAAGGGGGTGAACTCCCGAAATAATTCCCAGACCTATTCTTATAAACATATGATAGGTTCCTGGACTGAGAGATGGAAAACGTCATTATCAGAAGAGAGATCAGGACTTCCTTCAGTTTGTGGGTAAGGACAGGGGGAAGGACAACGTCAACTGAAGGGTGGAAGGATGCTATTTGCATTCAAAACTCTCGTTGGCTGGTATGCTCAGGCTCAAGATGGTAAACTAATGACTCTGTTATTACATAAATGGTTAGCCACAATCCATGTGTTACTTGTTTAGTGCTAAACACAGACATATTAGAGGTAAAAGAATACAACGAAGGTTTTGACAAATACACAGACAACGTGTAGATACTTCTGTCTCAGGATCTCAAAGCACTTCAACCAGGCTTCCACTGCAGGTGCTGACATTACCACTTTACAGAGAGAGGTGAGGCAGACAAGAGCTTGGTTTTCTGCCTGCAGCCAGGTCATGGTGACGGGAGGTATGGACACCCCAGACAAAGCATTCACAATCTTCCCATCCTCCCAGCACTCGGCAGTGTTTTAACTGCTGTGAGATTTCCAGCAGATACAAATCCACTGACTTCTTGATGGCTACCTGAGGTCGCAGAGCATCTTCCGTAAACTGAAGAACAGCAGCGATTCTAGAGGATTGAGAAGTAACGCACTGGGAGAAAACAATGGGCCTGAAATAATCTAACAGAAGACCTGAGGTGGCTGCCAGGAGCTTGGCAGGCTCCGGACCTGTATTAGCTTCCAGATCCGTATGTCTCTGTCTTGGGTTTCTCCACTAAAAATGAAGGTTTGGAAGACTAGAAAGCTAACACTGATGAACATGGGAGCCCAGGATACAAGCAATGTTTCAGCCACCTCTGCCCTCTGTTTTGTATTAGAGGACACTTATTTAAATATATATATAAATAGAAAAGAATTTGCCATGTAGGTGTATATTTATAAACAAGTAACATTTCTACCCAAATCTCTGCTGCTAATCCTAAAACTACAAGCACACTTCCAGCTGAAAGGAATAACAGCACAGTAACCTTTGCAGTAGCATCTTCTCCAAGCACTTGCTCACATGTTTGCTGTCACCAGCAAGAAAGACAATACTGCTCCAGTGCAAACAGTGGCCTGGGAAAGGAGATAACGCCCCAAACCATAACTTCTCAGGCTCACCAAAGAGCTGGTAGAGATTTGATAACAAACTATTGAGACTCTCTGACAGTGGTCATAAGGGAAATTTATTCCTTGAGTCTCATTTCCAAGTTTATTAAATATGTTGGACTAAAAATCACTCATTGCACACCAGCAAAACTTCAGAAAAGTGTTTTGAAAGCCCACTGCCGTAAGTAGCCGGGGTCGCTCACTACCAGCTGCAGCTTCCTGTTCCTAAGGACTTTTCACATGACTCCATGGCATGAGCCTTGTCACTATAAGTTTTATTTATACTGTTCTGAAGAAACACCAAACCAATGTTTTGGGTTTGTCAAAGGGACAAAGACTTAGCAGCATGCAATGTATGCCTTTGTGCAATGATGCTCAGCTCCAGGCTTTTCATGGAAGACATCACTTGCTAACACTGGGTACCACCCAGTGTTGAACACAGGTTTTGGTAGGACACTGAGAACCCGTTGGGCGCCTTCCTTATCCTGGTTCTCAGGGTCCTGCCACCCACCAACAAACAAACACTTATCCAGGCACTCCATCCAGGTCCCTGCAGGCAACATGACTACCATCCTCGCACACATTCAGCTTTCAGGTCCAGCATTCCTTGGTGTCACCTTTCAGCAGCAGGCTCTCAAACAAGGACAGACCACAGCCCCATTTTTATCCCTGAAGGTTTAGCCTCTGATATCTTCCTTTATAAGCATGCATGCTACATCTTCAGACTAGCCATCTGAAGACATCTTCAATACATTTCAATCACTAGATTGCCCACAGAGCTGTTATCTTCCTACCTATTTTAGCTGCTGGAGTAATTTGACAACATATTTTATCCAAAACTTCCTCCAGCTTAGTAAGATTTTACTACATGCTGCATTCTGTACAATATAGCCGAAACATGGATTTCCCTTAGATATTAATGTCAACTCTTCCTACCCAAGGGATTGGTCCTGCCAACATGATAAAAGCCATTTTCCTGTCAATCCACTGAATATGGAGACATCAAAACTACCCCAAAGCAGTCCCCAAAGTTTCCAAGACACCTAAGAAGGAGCAGCTGCTCATTACTGATTTTTTTTTTCCCAGGACAAAAAACTTTCTCAAGCTGAGAATTAAATTTACTTTACCTTTTTGAGATGTCTCTGTGCCTAGATAGTTAGAAGCTTTACAGGCGCAACTAGTAGCAGAAAAACTCAACATGGGACATGACAGACTGAACAGGTCAGATTTTCTATTTCTCTCCCTGTCGTGGTTTATAAAGCCATGAGGACAGTTTTTTACTAAACACCTGGTCGGCTGAGGCAGGGACAGGGAGG
>NW_010138825.1:0-223 GCF_000699245.1 Pterocles gutturalis
TATTTTCCCCTATTTATTTTCCCCTATTTCCCCCTATTTTTTCCCTATTTTCCACTATTTTTCCCTATTTATTTTTCCCTATTTTCCCCCATTTTTCCCTATTTATTTTTCCCTATTTTTCCCTATTTCCCCCTATTTATTTCCCCCCGTTTATTTCCCCCCGTTTCTTTTCCGCAGGGAGCTGGAGCTGCGCTTCGCCGTGGCGGAGGTGCCGGCGGGGGGG
>NW_010138825.1:405-958 GCF_000699245.1 Pterocles gutturalis
CTGGAGAAGAAAAAAAAGAAGGAAAAGGAAGAGGAAGGTGAAGAGGAGCCTTAGGGAAAAGGAAAAAAAGGGGAAAAAAAAAAAAAGGAAAAAAAAAAAGGGGAAAAAAAAGAAAAAAGGGAAAATCACCTTCATTTTCCAAAAATTGGAATTTTTCAAAGGCAAACGCACGGCTGCGCATCCCTGGAAAATCGGTCGGCGTAAAGAAGATGCTCCAACCCTAAATTACATTTATTTTTTACCGCCCTAAGTTATATTTATTTTTTACCACCCTAAATTATATTGAATTTTTACCTCCCTAATTTAAATTTATTTTTTACCGCCCTAAATTCCATTTCTTTTTTATCCGCCTAGGACCCAGCGTAGTAAAAAAATCTCACAATTACATTTTTTGGCATTTATTTAGCAAAAAAAAAGAAGAAGAAAAGGAACCGGGAGAGCCTGGAATTCAAGGAATGGCTGAATAAAGAGTTTTAAAAATAGGAATTGCATTAAAAAAACCCCGCAGTGGGTTTTAATTGCATTAAAAATAATAAAAAAAAAAAAACACTGT
>NW_010138825.1:989-2497 GCF_000699245.1 Pterocles gutturalis
TAATAAAAAAAAAAAACACTGTTGGGGGGTTACGGAGAAGCTGCGGCGAACGCCAACGGGAGCGGAATCCCTGCGATTAAAAAGAAAAAAAAACCCAAAAATTGGGATTTTTGTAGGAGATGGGCACCTGAGTGAGCAAGTGCGGAGAAATCGGCTGCTGAAAATTGGGGGATTTGGGGCCAAATCCTGCAGAAAATTTTCATTTGGGCCAAATGCTGGTGCTGAGCAGGTCGGTGCCCCGGTGACCTGCCCCCTTGATCCGCTCCGACCGCGGCCATCTGCCGCCCGCGGGAATCCCGGAAAATCCGCGGGAAGGTGCTGAGGACGTCCCCAGGAACCGTCGTCCGGCGGGTTTGTGCAAAGGGAAGTGGCGTCGCCCAAAATGGTGTGATTCCGGGGAAAAATCCTGCTGGTGTGTGGTGCGCTTTGTGGATGGAGGGCTGGGGAAAGGGGAAATGGAAAAAAGGGGGAAAAGGAAAAAGGGAAAAAGGGGAAAAAGAAAAAAGGGGAAGGGAAAAGGGGGAAAAAAGGGAAAAAAGAGGAAAAAGGGAAAAAGAGGAAAAAGGGAAAAAGAGGAAGAAGGGAAAAAAGGGAAAAGGGAAAAAAGAAAAGAAAGGGAAAAGGGAAAAAAGGGAAAAGGAAAAAAGAAAAAAGGGGAAAAGGTAAAAAAGTGGGAAAAGGGAAAAAGAAGGAAAAAAGGGGAAAAGGGAAAAAAAGGAGAAAAGGGAAAAAAGGAAAAAAGAAAAAAGGAAAAAAAAGGAAAAAAGGGAAAAGGGAAGAAAGAGAAAAGGGAAAAAAGGGGGAAAGGGGAAAAAGAAAAAAGGGGAAAAGCGGAAAAAAGGAAAACAGGAAAAAGAAAAAAGGGAAAAAAGGGAAAAAAGGGAAAAAGGGGGAAAACAAAAAGGGAAAAAGGGAAAAAAAGAAAAAAGGAGAAAAAGGAAAAAAGAAAAAAGGAAAAAAGGGGAAAAGGGGAAAAATAAAAAAGGAAAAAGGTAAAAAAAGGAGAAAAGGGAAAAAAGGAAAAAAGAAAAAATTTAAAAAATGAAAAAAGCAAAAGGGAAAAAAGAAAAAAGGAAAAAAGGGAAAAGGGAAGAAAGAAAAAAGGAAAAAAGGGGGAAAGGGGAAAAATAAAAAAGGGAAAAAGGGGAAAAAAGGAAAAGGGGAAAAAGAAGGAAAAAAGAAAAAGGGGAAAAAGGAGGAAAGCAAAAAAAAGGAAGGAAAAAAGGAAAAAGGGAAAAAAGGGAAAAAGGGAAAAAAAGCCAATATACTTGAAACAGCAAAGAAGGAAAATCAGAAAATCTTGCTTGTGCTCTTTTCTAGTAAACTCTTATCTTATAATAAAATCTTTTGTAATAAACTCTTATTTTCTACCCAACTCTTTTCTAATGAGCTCCAATAAAGGCGGAGAAGGGGGAAAGGGACCTTTCGCTCGCTCGTTTCTGGTCCCTGAAAAAAAAATAAAATATCGCTGAGCTTTCTTCTATTTTTATATTATTATGAAATATCTA
>NW_010138826.1:0-2500 GCF_000699245.1 Pterocles gutturalis
AAAAAAAAAAAAAAAAAAAGGAGAGAACTTGTAATCATCATCATCTTCTTACATGAGCCAGAGAGAGCAAACAGCCTGAATTTGAGGGTGGCAAATTCAAAACTGACAGAGGAACATTTTTTCACATTAAAAAAAATTTCCAGAGAATAATTCATAATATGAATTAATAACATAGCAATGTAATATGCATATTCTGCATCATTTGAATTAAAGCTCTACATTTTCAGACATAAATCAGCTTAAACGACTGGATGTTAAGATGATATTTATGTCTAATTCGGTGTTTCTGCTCTGATGGAATCAGGAACACACAGACTCAGGCTGAGGCAGGACCAGTGACCTGACCTAACACAGATCTACCTGTTCCAGAAATCTGAACGTTTGAGAAACTGTGGAAATGTAGAAATTGGGAAAATGTACCGAGAAAGGGATGGCACCGATTCCATTCACTTTACAAACAAGTAAGATTTTTCCCAGCTTGCTTCCTGCCCAGAACGATCTTCCTATTGTATATACTGGAGAAAGGAGAATTTATTTTTACCACTCTCCAGCCGATGCACTAGCTGTGTGAAGTGCTCAGCAGCTAAAAATGAAACACACAAAAATTATATTATATTGACACAGCAGTTTTACACTACTACTCTGGAGGATGAAACTGGGGAAATAAAAGGTAAAAAAAGAATATCTGAGGAACTGTCAGGCTGCTTGCAGTCTCCAAGAAGCAGAGTAGAGATAACTTTAGGTACTAACAAGCAGAGATATTTTTTTCCTGTAAAATCCCTGGTAATTTTCTTACATTAGACAAATAGCCTGAACAGGAACAGAAAACATTTTAAGCTCAAGAATCAGTTCATATTCTATTTCCTAAGAATTTTATATTTTTTATGGGCCTCCCATCAGCACACACTAGCTACAGTTTAATGCAAATCACTGAAATGTCCCATTACAGCGCTGAAATAGAATGGAACATAACAGAAATCTTGCTTTTAGATGTTGTCAGACCTACACAGTCATCAAAGTATGATATACACGAATTATAAGTGGAGAAAAATCATGTAAAGCACGGAATAATAGTGATATCTGTCCATCAAACACACAGATGCTTTCGGTACTTCCATATATATATATATAAAAAAAAAAAAAAAAAGCAGGCAGCATCAGCAACATGCTAACTAGGAAAGGGAAATCATTATCCAAAAAAATAGAAGCCAGAAAAGCCATTTTTCCCTTTAATGTATGTAAAGGCCACAGAAAGAGTATGACTAATGATGAAGTGAAAAGTACAGCTTAACTAGCAACGCATACACCACCCAAAGAGATAATCACGCCGTAGCTGTTTGTGGAAGAAGGCTCGCCCGGCCAGGGACAGGAAAAAAAAAATCGCTGTACCTGGACGGAAAGGGCTGGAAAACTTTCCCAAGCTGTACGGCCAGCCCTGTTCCTACCCCTCCAAGACGGCCGAGTTATCAAAATTGGGACGGAAAGATAACAAAGGGGAAGGATATGTCCCAGTCATTAAAATTCTGAGCCCAGAGAGGAAAGACAACACTGTTGGCAAAACTATAAAGTCACAGCTGTAAAGCTGCTAAACAACTTAATGGAATGTTAGAATTTTCTGTTAAAATACAAAAAGAGTATTTTCATGACAAGCTTTTCATCCAATGGAATTTTCATACAAAATCGAGATCAAAGGGGAAAACACACGATATTGTCCCCAAACATAACAGGCACTTTGACGTGCGCCGTATCTCAGAAGCAGAGGATTCCGAAAATCCTTTTCCTTGTATCATCCAGGACATAAATGGTCATTAAAGCGTTTGGATTTGTTAACTTCAATCACAGATACACTCCACCCAACCAGGCTTTACTTCAGAGTGAGACACGGGTTGCCCCAGCATCAGAAAACCATCACACAAGGTGGGCAGGAAAAACTGCCTCTTATTTTAGAATATTTCCAAATCCAAATTTGAGAAAGAAGTAACAATGGCTTCCTGGAACAAAATCAAAGGCAGCAGGGAACAGCCGTGGCAAACAGTCCTGGATAGCTCGAACGTGTGTCGGTGATTTCATTCGGCATTCAAATCGTTTTGCACGTTGCTGTAGCGAGGGCTCCTTTAAAGGACCGTATAACATAACGTATTAATTTAGTGAAAATTATTGAGAAAAAGGAAAATGGCCTTCGTACTGGAGTGGATACAGATGGATTAACTAGTCAGCCAAAATACAGAGAGTTGTAAATAAGATTAAAAATATCAGCAAATCCAGGTCCTTTAAAAAGCAAAAATTACTGGAAATGTTAAACTCACACAGCCACAAACTCTGCGTGACTTCTTTAATAACAGAGAAAATATAGATAATGCTGTATCCAGACACATAGTGAAGGCGAAAAAATCACCATTCAGTCATTTATTTACTAAGAGCCTGGAATATCATCTGTTATATTCACATTCTCAGGGAAATGCAGTAACAATCGCCAAAAAATTCAATGTGTTGATAAATA